>NC_061117.1:171327475-171406209 GCF_002878395.1 Capsicum annuum | reverse complement strand
CTTCGCACGAGTTTTATATAGTTATGGACAGACCTCGGTATCAGGATTCCTACATATCTCAGGTTATATGAAAATCCAGGCCACTTGTAGTTTATAAATCTTGATTTTAAGCACGATTTAAAAAAATAAAATTCATAAGCCATCTCGATTTTAGAGTTTTTGATAAAACCGAGAAACTAGGGAATACAGGGATTTGTGGGAAAGTTGGAATGCAGTCGAGTTTTCTACATAGATCCCAGCCTATATATCCGTGAGACTCAGGGAATCAGACTGCTTGTAGTTCGACTCAATCGGTAGAAAAAATGGTCTTTTATTTTCAGACGATCTTTGGCTTGGGATGAGTGACGAGTTTATTGAGTTACGACAAAAAGGTTTGTAACCTCTTAACCATAAATGTGGAGCTCTTCACATCCATAGGTAAGAACTTACCTGGACATAATTTCCAAAACTTTAGGTGTGTTGTCACCCAAATTTGAAGAAAAGAGAAGGTTACCCTCGGTATGAGTTTAGAAATATTCCAAAGGTGAATCTAAGATTGGAATATCCTAAAATACCCACATGCCTTCTAATAGGGGTGTGGTTAGATGGTGGTGGCGATCATTCTTTAGCTCGTGTCCAGAGAGTTTGACGTCTCTCTCTAGACTATGTCCTGTTTTGATGCTAAGAAAGAGTACCACGTTGTGCTACATCCCATTTAAAGTCTTCTGTACCTGTGGTTTTGATTTGAGATTTTTATCCTCTCGGATGCTCTCAAAAATGCTTCAAAGAAAAAGTGTTAGTGCTAAACATAATTCACGGAAGAGGTATATAGTCTTTACCTTATCTCTGTGTGAGCTGTCGCTTGAAAAGCGAAGTCATTCCTTTCATATACCTGTTTGAAAGGAAAATAACTTGCAACAATAGACACAACAACCTTTTTGGTTGTAGCATAAATATCTCTTTTGTCGGTTGAATATGTCTTCAATGTGGGGTGGCCCTCTTGGGCACCAATAATACTTTATGCAGAACGGTCCCTGCAACCGTATAATCTTGTGTTGATGTGGCAACCTCTTCGGTCACCTATAATGCTTGTCATATTTGGCATGATAACATCTCCGGTTATTGATAATAATTTTTTGCATATGATCTTAGGTAAGTCTTGTGCATCTTTTATACCGCTACGACTTATAGATTTTCCTTGAATTGTCAATCTTTGGATAATCTTGCACATTATTTGATGTCGGATATGAGGTGACTTACAGATATCATTTGAATTTCTAGCTTTTAGGTGATCTTGCACCTTATCCAACCTTGGATAAGAGATGACTTACAGATATCCCTCTAATTGTTATCTCTCTGGTATTCCTGCATATTTTCCGACCTTGGATACAATATGACTTACAGATATGTCTCAAATTGGAAGTCTTTGGGTAATCCTACACATAATCGATCTTAGATATGACGCAGCTTATATGGCACCCTTGGACATTATCAATTTGATAATCTTGCATATTCTCCGGTAAGGATTTAGTTGTAACTTACGGGTAACCTTTGGACTATCAATTTTTGGGTAACCTTGCACACTATCGGGTTAGGATGTTGTTGCGACTTATAGATACCCTATGGGATATCAACTCAGAGGTAATCTTGCATACTATCCTATTTCAAATAATATGACTTATAGATGACCCTCAGATTGTCAATTTCTAGGAAGTCTAATATGTCGTTCGCTTTTAGATAGCGACTTAAAGATGTCCCTTTGAATCACATGCTTTTGATACATTAAGATGATGATTTATAAAATGATGAGATATCCTCGACGCTAGTGTTTATGTCTCGCGTGTCAACAGATATTGAATGCTGATGATATCCTCGATGCCAGCATTTGTGTCTCGCGTGTCAGCAGATATTAAATGTTGATGATATTCTCGATGCCAATATTTGTGTATCGTGTGTCAATAGATATTGAATGATGACGATATCCTCAATGCCAACATTTGATATCTCGTGTGTCAACAGATATTAGATGATGATATCCTCGACACCAGCGTTTGCGTCTTGCATGTCAACAGATATTAGATGATGATATCCTTGATGCTAGTATTTGTGTCTCACGTGTCAATAGATATTGAATGTAGATGATCTGAAATGGCCCTATCAGTAAGGGATGAAATGGCCCTCTTGGCAGTGACATGAAATGGCCCCCTTGGCAATGAATATGAAATGACCCTCTCGGCGATGGCATGAATGACCCTATTGGAAATGATATGAAATGGTTTTTTCGGCAATGGCATGAAATGACCCTCTTGGCAATGACATGAAATGTCCCTCTTGGCAATGAATATGAAATATCCCTCTCGGCGATGGCATGAATGGCCCTCTTGGCAATGATATGAAATGACCCTCTTGGCAATGACATGAATGGCCCTCTTGACAATGATATGAAATGGCCCTCTTGGCGATGATATGAAATGGTTTTTTCGGTTATTTGAAAATAGTTTTTCCTGAATTCATTTGTCTGCATTTTGCTTTCTACATGTACCTGTACTCAAGGTAGATAGTTAGTAGACACAATGTCGCTCTCACTGGCGACCAAAGTCAAGCTCTATGACAGTTTAATGACAAATACTGAGCATCACAATTTGAATGACTTATTCTGCTGTTAATCTTCTCTTTTTGAAGAAATAATTAAATAGCAAATCCACCAGATGCAAGTAAATGGGACAAAACCCTTATTTGGGGATTACTCAAATACCGTTGTTTTGCTTCAATGCGAATTTTGAGGATGACTTTCTGTTCTTCCTCCTATCGAGTGATCCTATGATTGTTATATTTATTGTGACAACTCCCTTGAATGTACCGTTCTGGTGTATTAATGCTCGGGTGTGGCTCCCAACTTGCTTGGGGATTTTTTTAAAAGAGACTCTTATTTTTTGTATTGATCCCTGCATCCACAGAAAAATAATTAGTTTGAGTGAAACTACTCCGTGTTGACCTTCTTCGATCCTTGGTTTGCTCCTCGCCATCTTCTAGGTGCTCTGTCATGTTGGTACCTCCACCCCGACTCCTTTCTCCAATAAACGTCTAGGCAATCACTAAGTAAAAAGATTTGTATAGATTTTTGAAAGTAGTCTTTATTTTAGAAAATAGTTTCAAAAGTTTCTATAAAAACTTTAGAAAATCTCCACCAGTCAGGTCATGTACTAGCTCAACGAACGTTTCCCTCTTGGTTTTGACTATATCCTACAGAGGATTTCCAAAACTTATCATCATTGTTTGGAAGTTCTTCAAACAGTTCTGTCATAGCCTAAGGTTGAGTCTATATAGACTTTGTCTCAGCTAGTGACTTTGAAAGTTTTGACTTTGTCCTCTGGGGCTGAGGAATTTGAAATACAGTCCAGTGTTCGGTGAAAAGTTTGAGGCCTTCCTCAAAATTTCTGCCCCAGTTTAAAGTTATTTGAGATAATATCAACTCGAGAGGATATGAAGTCTTTGTTTGTCCTCGCTCTCTTTATTGTATGCTGGTCTTCATCATCGTGAATTTTTGAGGTTCCTTCTCGAAAATTCTGCCCCAGTTTCCATTTCCTAGGTTTATATGACCGAGCCGTTGGGGCGCCTACATATTTTATTGAAGTAGGAATCAGATAAAACGTAGTTCATGACTAAGCTAAGGTTGTATAGAAAAATCTGATGGGTTGACCGAAGCCGACATAGGCCGCCTACGTATCCCTTTTATTGGGAATTCAGGTTATCACGTAGTTCATACATAAAAAGAAAGGATAAATTTTCCTAAGGGGTTGACCGAAGCTGACATATGCCGCCTACGTATCCCTTTCTTGGGAATTCAGGCCAAACGTAGTTCGTACATAAAAAGAAAGGATAAATCTTCCTAAGGGGTTGACCGAAGCCGACATAGGCCGCCTACGTATCCCTTTTATTGGAAATTCAGGTCAAACATAGTTCGTAGACTACGCTAAGGATATATAGAAAAATCTAATGGATTGACTAAAGCCGACATAGGCTGCCTACATATCCCTTTTGTTGGGAATTCAGGTCATCACGTAGTTCATACATAAAAAGAAAGGACAAATTTTTTGAAGGAGTTGATCGAAGCAGACATAGGCCGCCTACGTATCCCTTTCTTGGGAATTTAGGTCAAACGTAGTTCGTACATAAAGAAAAGGATAATAGGCAATTACACATCATAAAACAAATGCTATTATAAAGGCGATTACAAACAAAGGAAACAAAAGATGGAACATCTTTCAAACATAGTATTGCTTTACCACATCGGAATTGATTGGCTTGGTCCATTCTTGACCATCCATCTCAGGTAGGATTAGGGCTCCTCTAGGTTGGGCTTCTTTCTATTTTCAAATTCCTCTATATCTTTCATTAACTACTCCTCATCACCTTCTTTCCATTCATCATCATTCTCTTTGCTTCGTTCGTCTAACTATTTTCATGACATGATATTGGCAGGTTTTAAAATTGTTGCTACCAAAACAAAACATGTTAGATTATAACAAGATAATAAAAGATGATATAATCATATTTAAAAATAACTTCTTAAATAAAGAGAGGTCTTTTGGAAAATAAATAAAAACTATGGTTTATGACCTGCACAAATGCGAGCCCAAGCCTTTTTGAAAGCGGTAAACCACGAAACAAAAATTTGAGACATAAAAGGGTGGATCACGGGGACTCCTCAAAAACCATTAGTAATTTCCATTTCATCTACTGCGACGGGTGACAAATTAGGAGCGGAGTGAAAGTCCAATTTTGCAAAGCCTCTCCTGGTGTAACCTTCTTCACCCCATTGGACTTCGGGAAATATTCTGGTATAACATTGCATTCCTCAAACATATTTTCTATCCTATCACCAATACCATTATCATTTGACATCTCACGCATGGGAAATGATTGGTGCAGGAGTGGCGATGGTTTGGATGGACTCATCTTTGAATTATCTTCAATCTCATCTTCTTTTCTTGGTTGGTACCTATTCCATCCTTAAATGTTTTTTCTGGGACCATAAAGAGCTCAATAATTCCTTCCAAATTCTTTTCCACTCCTTTTGTCTTTTTGGAATTTTGCGGATCCACCTTAGTAATAGTCTTGCCAAATACCCATTCGCCTGCTATTTCGGTCATGCTAACCATAATTCTTCATGATTAGGCGATGGATTACTGGTGACATTTAATGTCAGTGCCTGAAGAGTGATGATCTTCTGGTCAATCAAGTCCTGGATCTGGTGTTTCAGATTGATGCAATCTTCAGTATTATGCCCGGGCGCTCTTGAATGATAAGCACAAAATTGATCGGCTTTAAAGAATCAGGAATTGAGATTGGCATGCTTTGGTGGAATAGGATGCAAATTACTGGCATCCTTTAATCTCCCGAAGAGTTGGGTACGACTTTCAACCAATGGCATAAAGTTTTGGGGAGGCCTTTTCTTGAGGTTTGGACGTGAGGGGTTATACTGATTTTGATTAGTAGGAGGAGGTACTTGATGATAATTTGGAGGCGCTTGGACGTTTATTTTAATGTTTGGAAGAGTAGATTGAACATGAGACTAATAATTTGGCTGCGAAATTTGACACTGGGGAAAAATATTTGGAAATAGAGCTTGATATTGGGGATGAATATTTGGAAGTGGAGCTTGATACTGGGATTGGGCGTAGAATACAGGCTGAAAACTTGGTGACGGTGGTGAGGAAAGAATATTCCTAGGCTTGAATTTCTTCTTCAATTTAGCAACAAAATCAGTAGAGACCGCACCTACATCCTCATTTGACTTCTTTGAGAACATAGAAGTCCCAGACGATGTTAGGATTTTGATAATTTTTCCTGTTCGAATGCCTTCTTCTAACGATTCCCCAATTTTCACCAAATATGCTAAAGTTGCCCTGATAGCGGATACCATCCTAGTATAATATTCTCCCTCTTGAGCGTGAGAGAACACATACACTATCTCTTTCTCGGACATGGGAGGTTGTACTTTGGCAGCTTTTTTTCTTTAACGGAAGGCATAGTCTTGGAAGAACTCATCATTCTTCTGTTTGATCCGATCTAGTGAGTACCAGTCAGGGACTATTTCAATGTTAAACGCAAACCTATCAAGGAAACCTTTATCCAATGCCCTTCAACTAGTCCATCTTTCAGTTGTTGAGACGTGAACCAATCTAAGGCTTCCCCGCTTAAGCTCCGGCTGAACAGGCGCATCAATAATGCATCCTTTTTTCCTATCCTCACCATTTGATCACAATACCTTCTTAGATGGGCCATTGGATTTCCAGTACCTTCGAACACTTCAAATTTAAGGACCTTGCATTCTTCTGGTAGATCTACTCCAGGGTGAACACATAGATCATCATAACCTAGGCCATCATTGTCCCCCATCCTATGAGATTCTTTGATCCTCATAATCTCTTCATTCACAGCCAACAACTTATTTCATTCTCGATCCTCCACTCTTTTTCTTCTCCTCATAATGGTCTATCTTGGGATTAGGAAATGAATTGTAGATATCAGGGGATATAATGACATGAGGAGAATTTAGAAGGGTAGCTTAATTTTGTTGATGAGAGAAGGCTGGTTGGTAGGTGGGGATGATATTTTGGAAATTGGGAAAGTTTTGTGGAATTTAGGAGTAGTTTGGTAGTATCTGAGAAGGATTTTATGGATTCAAAAATGAATTTTGTGGGTTCGGAGATAGATTTCGTAGATTTGGGGGTGGGTTTGAGAGCAAATTTTATGGATTCAGAGACGGGTTTTATAGAGCTAGGGATGGATTTTGTGGATGGTAAGCATCTGGGTTATTCTCGCGATTGGTGTTTTGGACAAGTGGAGGAGCGGAGACGGACGATATGTTACTTGGATCATCCCTGAGAATAGGCGTACTGAGGTGAAGGATCTGGAGTCGAGTCCTGTTCCCTCCTGGAGCGGGAGCATTGACAGTGATGGACAAGTTAGCCAAGTCTCGAGTACGATTCATCTCTTCCTGAAGTATTTCCAATTTTCTCGCAAGTTTAGCAATCATCTCTCTTTGTTCCGCTATTACATTGTCCCTGATGGTCAACGCATTTTCTTCGTCGTTTCTAGTCATTTTTGAGTGATGGTCAGAGGATGGGATTGTATGTGCTTTTGTCCGTGTGAAGTAAGGATGTTCTGCCAGCTTATTTCAACACGGAGTAGTTTTCTATTATCTGTAAAGCAATATAACTCAAAGGCAGATATGTTAGTTTCCATATGTGATAAGTAATACAAGATATTTGACAAGAAATAACCACGTAGAGTTGTTTGTGTCATAGCCAAATTGATCCACATGAGCACAGTGGATAAACTTGTCTTTGATTCAAACACACACATAACACATAAGGCAATTATATCACCTAAACATTATAATAGCGCGTATCCTAACTAGGGTGACCCTTTTGAGCCAAGGGTTTAGGCCTAACGATATTTGAAGAAAATATATGCCCTTTTTAAATTCAATCCATTATCCCCCAATTCCATAGATATACACAAATGACATAAATGCCTACAAAAGTCTTACAAAAGTGATACAATCTTTAGGGAAAGGAAAAATAACGTGAGAAGAATAATAATGTCCCGCACAGGGGATAAGAAATACTAGTTCCTTAATGCTTCTTCTATCGGACTTCGCCCTCTTAGCTTTGTCCACTCCTCGTTATTGGTGACATCTGTCAATGATCAAACAATTGCCGTATAGCTGTGCCATAGATATTATGCAACTGTCCAAATCGATCAATTTCTTGCTTGACTTATTTCAATTCTTTCGTCAATTGGTGTACAATTGAGGCATCCTTATACGAAAGTAAAACAAGTCTTCTCCTGTCCCCCTAAAGGATAATGGATTGGATTAAACAAATATATATTTCTTCAACACATAAATATAATTCGTCTATAATTGACTCGGGGGGGGGGGGGGTTAGGTTTTCCTAGGCTCACGCGTAAAATAGGGTTTTGGTTTCGCTCTATGCTAAGTGTCTAGAGTGGGTTTGAACTGGGTTCCCAAGCGGACGACTTGGGTTTGAAAATACAAACAGCCATCAGACGACTCACGTGCTAATAAACCATTGTATTTCTAACGCATTATTTGGAATTGAACAATAGGGGTCGGGACATCCACGAAACCCCAAAACAATTTAAATAAATGCAAAAATATGCTATGAGATGCACTAATTAAATACCGTGAAATCAAACATATAAACACGTAAACAGTTAATCAAAAGACGGAATCAAACATTTGGTTAGAACCTAGTTAAAAATCTCCATCAGAATCGTCATTTCTGTTTTGCGGAAATTTTGACTTTCTTAGAGAGTCGCCACTTACTTTTGAAAAGGAATTAAGAAACCTTTATAAAATACTTAGATGATTCAAAACAAGAAAATCGTTTAAGTTAGAGATTCTGAATAAGTGATTCCTATTAACATTTTAGGAAGGTGTTAGGCACCTAAATTGTCCGCTAACTTGCGATTATCCGGACTGTTTGAAAACATCTTTTGATTAACTTCTAAAAATTTAATTTATTGAAAAGTGATTGAATTTTTAGAAATGACTTTTCTAAAATAGATTTAGGCGACTTAGTAGGGGTTTTAACTAAGTCTAAACAAAACTAATAAACAAATAAATACATAAAAAAGGGAAGGGAGGAGCAAGTAAAGGATTTAGGCCATTGGGCCCAAACTTCATTGGGATTTTGGCCCATTTGCCCCTATCCTAAACTATTTTCTTTTTTTAGGCCCGTCGGCCCAAAATCTGCTCCACTTGTGTTAAATTTACAACTTTGGCTTCGAGACCCAAATAAATGAATAAATACGTAACTAAATAAACAAAGATATAAATAAATAAAGGAAACAATGAGTAAATAAGTAATAAATAAAAAAATAACGAGACTTTCAAGTCTCCTTTGCTGCTTCAAAGATATGACTGTAACCCATTCTTCTCCCTTTGAATCCTTATATCCATATGCAATGCAATTGTCTTTTCCAAACTAACAATGGGAGAAATGGGCCTTAATGGCCCATAGCGGAGATGCCAAGAGAGGAAAGAGTTCATATAGGATTCGAGAGTACTCACATGCAAGGAAAGAAAAAAAATAGAAAAAGGAAAGAAATGAACATGTGATCTAATAAAACAATAAAAATAATGTGAAAGACGTGAAACAAAGCTCACACATAGAAGTCAAACAGAAAGTAGCAAATGCAACCCTATACTAGGAACAAATAATCAATCAGTGAAGTTCTAGATCGAATTTTATACCTACGATTAATCGAGTGCCATACTCTAAAGCATAATAACAACTTCAACAAAACAGTACAAAAGCTTAAAATGCTCTCAACACACTTAGCGAATTTTGAAACATTTGCTCATGTAAAGGAAAATAGGGGAATATTAAAATTTCATGAGGATGAGTGAAATGCAAGGAAAGTAAGATAAACTAGAATCAAATTTTCACCATTTAGCCTAATTAACGCATGCGGGAGGCTAATAATAAAAACTGACTTTGGACTGCAGAGTTCAAATAACAGAGTTCAATGCAGAACAAGCCCAAATCAATTTCAATGAATATTATATCAAAAACTATCAATATTCCACCAAATGGTATATAATTCAAATCGACAAACTTTACGAATGTATTTTACTAGAATAGAGTAGAATCTGAAACTACAATCAAACCTGTTCAAATGGAAATCCAAAAAAAAGGTTTATTTCTTAGAAACAAATCAATAAGCCATGGAAGGACTCCTGCGAATTTACCAACTTATAAGATTTACAAATGCAATGAAGACAGATAAAACAAAAGGAAAAAGACAAAACTATATAGAATGACAACATGCCAATTCGAATAAGATTATCTAGAACCAGTGAGATGGTAGGTAAGTAGTCACAAATTGACCCAAAACTATTTTAATCAAATCGAAGATCTTGAATCAATCCTTCTCTTCTTCTCGTCAAGTAATGCAAGAACATAAACGACAAGATATTGGGGGTCCTCAGGATTGATATTATGACTTCATGGAAAACGCACAGGCCTTTTTTAAATATCATGAATTAAAGAGGCTTTATGCATTGCAATAAAATCACACAAACCACTATTGGCAGTAGAAAACTCAAGAACAAAACAAACTCCCAAAGTTCCTTTTTAATCCCCAAGAAAACCTCAAACTACTGAAGGTTGCAAAAGTAACCAAACAAACTATAACAATTTTATTATTCGCAACAACATATCTTAAAAATTGAATTGTAGCTATTCTCCAAACATGGTTTTCCAAAACTTAGAGTTTTAGACCCTAAAGTTTATAGCTAAAAGGAATGCCATGAACCAAGCTCAAAACAGAATGTGCAAACCACATGGATTATCAATGTTAAAGACAACAAATGAAACCAAATTCAATTACAAAATTTTATAATTTTGATAGCAACAATACTTTAGCAATGGGTACCCCTAAAAATAAAAATTCGATGACGTGTAACCTACTGATTCATACTGTAACATTAGGGTCGTTCAACACCGATAACCATGAGATGCTAGATTTATCCATTATTAAGCATTCACAGTCAATCAACACCATTAGCACACGATAATGAACTCCGTCAATATTCGAATTGAAGATTACAACGCAACCGTCGCTTCCACAAAATAGAACAACATCTCATAACAAACTAATCCTATGCATCTACGGCTATTTCTAGCAAACAAACAACAACATAAACCTTATAAGGAAGGAGATGAAGAAGAAATAAAGAAACGATAATAGAAAATAATACTGAAAAAGGTGTTACTGCTTTTGGGGCAGCAAAACAAAACAATGAGCTATCGTCGGACTCCACCACCATCGGAAGTCGACCCTTCCAGAATTTCCGATCAATCGATGACTAAAATTTATATTAAAAATGAAATTTAACTGGTTTGTTGCTTAAAAATAGTGTTTTTCCCTCTTGAGACTTCTTTCTTTTTCTCTTCTCCCATTTTTTCTCATTTTTTTTCCTGAACACAAATCTTCCGACCCTAATTTTCAAACCCAAGAGAAATTTCTTCTAACCTAACTTTCTCAGAAAATTTTTCCAACCAAAAAGCTTTCAACCTAGCTTTCTCCACTAATTTTCAACCCTTTTTTCAGCTCTAAGGAGAACTATTCATATAGAACCTAGAAGGGAAAGAAGAGAGAAAAAAATTTCTCTCTGAAACAGTGACCTAATGGGTCTTTATTTAGAAGATGAATTGAGGGTAAATCGGGGATTTTTGAAATAGGATATTTTAGGATTAGAAATTAATATCCACCTACGGTTTTCCCCTCCAAACCAGTGCTAATTTGGATTTTCACCACGTCATCCCAAATAGGCTAACCAATAGAAAAGAAATGTCATTCCAACCAATGAAAATTTGCCAAAAATGTACGAATTTGTACCGGTCATCCGAGATTTACAGAATTTAGTCGTTAAGGGGGACACCTAACCTCATTTCTAGTAGATTCTCAGACTCCCATGGTACAAAAATTGTATGCTAATCACGTGATAAAGTACGAATTCGAGTAGAGAGGAAGACGTTTGGGCAAGAACAAGCTACTTTGGGTCTTTGTCAGGTCAAATTTGGGTGAAATCGGGTTGGGTATTGGTTGTACGCAGTATTGAGGTTGTTGTCGATGTTTTTTGTTGCTGTTATTTGATATTGTTGAAGAGAAAGAAAAAGAGTAAATGTATTGGACCCGGGTCTTGGTGTTTTTTTTTTAAGTGGACTGGTTGGGTTAATGTTGGGGTTGCTGATGTTTAATGTGGCCCAATTTAAAATAAAAAGGGGTAGAAATTTGTTAATTTAAAAAATGACCAAATAAAATTAATTTTTAGCCAATTTTACTTAAATGTTAACCAAAATTGGATATCAAGTTGATCAATCATTGCAATTGTGATCAACTCAATTGCAATTATGGATAAATTTAATAAATTGACTAAATTTGATTGAGATTCGATACGAATTACTGTCTTGTTTAATCTTTGAGCTTCTTGATTCGATAAGATTAAATAAATATTTATCCAAAAAAATTATTTTTGAGAGAAAATTATATTTAAATCAAGATTTTAATCATTTAAATTTATTTTCAAGATATGTCTTGACTAAAATCCGATATTTTGTAAAATAAATTTTTAAGTAATAAAATTATAAAATTTCGTATAATTAAACACGATAATATATAATCGCTACTTAAACTGACCAATTTACCCAAATAAATACTTTGAAAATCCTTTATTCAGATAAAATAAATATTGTAATTTTATTTGAAAATCGAAGAGACTCCGAACTAAACTTAGTTATGGAGGGAAAAATTAGGTGTCAACACTATATTATTTACAAGTGTGTCTTCATCGACCAATATAATTACAAGTGTGTTCCTCGTAGACTGTAGGCCTTACATGTTAATAAAATATCCTACTATGAAAATGAAAGGAATTAAAGCCTTGTGCTATATTTAGTCAATTTTATAGATTGCCTTTCGTTGAGTATCTGATAATATCTATTTTAATTACATGACTTGATTATCTCTTTCAACTGATCAATTTTGTTGTCATGCAATTTCAGCTGCATATATATCCATTTCTTTCTCATAACTTTCTTTTAGCTTGTAAAGTAGAAACCTTATAAGTAACATAATAACTCCATCATAACTTGTTATTACATGTACCATTTATTTTTTAATATGTACTTGTGTACTTTCTAATTTCCTTTTTAACAGAAAATATTTTTTTTGTAGGATGAGCATGCTTAAATCAATATAGGTGTCAACATGGTTCATGTAATGCACCGGAGATTGGGAGATCTATTTTAGTTTACTACTAGTAATAGATTAGGATTTAATAATTTGGATATATGATGTTTTTATTATGTTTGCAAATTAACATATACTATTTAGGGGTATTTAGCTGTAACGCCCCACATTTTTTTGCTAGAAATCAAACCATCATTCCTACGTGTGTAAACTCTAATCCCATAATTTATATTTAAATTCACGTGTCATGATCTTTATCCTAGTGTATGAAATGATTATGAGGTGAAAAATGTTTATAGAAACCACTCAGAGCAAAGTTGAGCTTAGAATCTTTGATTCGTCTAAAGTTGATATTCGATTCTAAAAGGGTCAAATTTGAACGTATATAACTTTTTACATATGTACTATTTTTCATCTCAAGACCCATAAAATTATAGATAATTGAGTCAGCTTTTCAACGATACCAATTTTGCCTTAATCCGATCCTCGAGCAAAAAGTAATGACCTTTTTCATGATAGGCAATAAGGGCAAGCGATAAGCCTGCGCTACGAGGGTTATTCTATCGTGATAAAGCAGACGTCGCGGGGTCTATTACCCTGGACTAAAAGGGCACACCGCCTAGTCTATTCCTTCACCTTTTCAACTTCTTAAGGGTCAAAGGGTACTTTAGTCCTTTCCCGTCAACCCCAAAAATTCAAAAGACGATTTATACCATCCAAAAGGGCATTATTTGCCCATCTTTTTCAAAATCAACTCACCAAAAACCCTCTCTTTTCCGAAGAACAAACCTAAAATCTTCCTTAAAAAAATAAGGAATTTAGGCTTTCTTCACCAATCAAGAAGCTTAAAGTATGTGGGGCTATACTAAATCTCATGGGTCTAGATTTTACAATTTTTAACAAGCTTTAAAGTTATATATATATGTATATATAAAGAGGTTTCCGAAATTTTTTCAAGTGCATGCATCATGAACTCAATTTGATGAAAATATGTATTTGTCATGGTTTTTTTCCATAAGTTTGATTTATACTCTTGTCCTTACATAATTTGAGTTCAAAAAGTAATTTGTGAATGTGACTTATGAAATTTCCTTCCCTATGATGAAATTTATGGTCTTTTCATGGTATGAATTGTGAGTTGAGTTTCAGAGCATGAATTATAAGCCCCTTTTTGATCATGAGATTTATGTATATCTAATGTTGGGGCTGGTTTATGAATGATGATAATTCTTGAGTTTTAAATGTATCTTTAACCAGTATGCATTGTTGTTTTGCATGTTTTCAAAGAGGTATTTCTTATGCTAAAGGTTCTTGTGTCTTAACTAAAAGAAATACATGTGTTGAGTAAAATAATTGATCACCATGTGTTAAAGACTTGAAATGAGAGTATGTTGCATAAATTTTCATATGCTTTGAAATAAGAACTCTCATGTGATTTTTAAATCTTTTAGTGGTTACTAGCATGATTTTTGAATGAAAGAGTTGTGGATATGATATGATATGTCTTCCAAGTCTAGATAAGACGATACCTATTACGAAATGTCCTTGACATGAAAGTAAATAATATTATATGCATGAAGCATGGTTTTAAAAAACTAAAAATGGGCTTGAAGAGATTTAGATGGTTACCCAAAGAAGGTACAAGTTTAGATAACTCGTAGCCTAAAACCGTATTTTACCGATGCGGGTTTCATGATATGTATGTCAGTAAGGAAGAATATTTTTTTCATGATATGTATATTAGTAAGGAGAAATACTTTTCATAACATGGTGTGTCAGTAAGGAGGCATACCTTGTTTTATGTCAGTATATAGCCTCCTTCATATGATTAGTGTTGTTAGATAATCGGCTTGGGCTTTAGATGTAGAGTGTAGTGGTAAGAATTGTAGCTCAAGATTAACAATGCATGTTTTGTGGGAATGAATTAGTTGACTTGATGTAATGTTTGAAATATCCTAGGTAGGGGACTTATGGAAAAAGGAGTGAATAATTGTGTTATATATATACATGAGACTAGTGTCAAACTGATGAATTGTAGTTGAGTTATTAAGTGGGTAATGGTGCAAGTATATAAAGAATAAGTTGAATTCTGAGGTAGCAAGTTGTTAAATAAGGTTTGATATGTATGAGTGCCACGTGCACCTAGATCACATTCTCAAATTTTGCAGTATAGAAAAGTCTGGGGAGTGATTGAATGATGTACTTTAGAGTTGAATTGAGTAAATCTAGGTAGGAAATATGCGCCTTTGGTATAGTTATACAAATTTTGTTAAGTTGTAATTTATGTGATTAGAGGTGTAATGCTATTAATCTAAGTAGTTGAAGATGAAGTGTTAAGTATTTAGAAGCATGGATAGCCATGCCCATGCCGATGCCTATGATAATGTTAGTCATAAGTCGATGAATTTTGGGTTTAGAGAAAGTTATGATTAGTGTCCCTAAAGGGGGATGTCCTAGAAGGAATTTAGTCTCCTTATATTAAAAATTATTGAGAGGAGTCTAGCGGTTACGTGCATAGTGATACCCCTTTGTGTTGAGAGTTGTGGGTATATATTTGATGAGAGGTTATATCCTCAAGGTTAGGAGTGTGACTTTGCACTAAGGGAGAATGATGAGTTAAGGTAGTTCCCAATTTTTTCATTGTGGCATATTGCAAGAAAAGTCATGATAAACCTATTCTTATTCAAGAAAACTCCTCCTACTTCAATTTAAGAGGTCATCCTATCAATGTCTTATGTATTCAAGTTCTTCTTATGTCTATGGTCGGAGTTCTCTATGTAAGTCATGTCTTTTTTCGGCCTCCAAACTAGAAATAATGATGTCTCAGTAATCTAATTTTCTAAGTATTCAAGCTCTATGATTATGATGCTCACGATCCATAAATCCTTGTCTTATATAATGCTTAGTTCAAAGAAACTATGCTTCTATATGTTACTGATTCATTTTACATTGGGATTAACTAAAGTGATAAGGTTCTTGCAAACTCATGACTATCTCAACTCTGAAAATGAGAAGCAATAGCTTCAAGTATCCTTTGTATCAATCATTCACTTTATAAATTCCAATCTTATGTTATAGAACTCATGATGTAAGCCCTCATGTTCTCACTCTGATATGTCCTAAGAAATCATGCTATGTTATTTTTATTCCTGAACGACTCTCTATTTATGATCTAGACATCTGATGTATGAAGAACTTCGATACTATTGTATTGTATCTTCATCTCATATCTCACATTGAGTAGTGCAATAGGCATATGTTATAACTGAATAGTGTTGCTCCCATTCATGATGTTTATGCTCGGGTCCCTCAATGACATTCTATACAATAGTGTGATAGTAGTTATGGAAGAGTAGTATTGTTGGAGGAGGGGAGTAGATATTCTTGAATGTGAAAATTTTAATGTGATTTCTTTAGCTAAGGTTATGGGTGAAGGGGGAGAGAAGGAGACAAACTTTGTTGAGTGATTGAATTTATTGGTCTTAGTAAGAAGATCCATGATGTTGGTATAGTAATGATAGACTTGAATGTTGTGATTGATGAAAACACAAACCCATATACTATGTGGTTAGTACTCTCTGAATTAAAACCAGAGGGTGTTTGATAGTAGTGATTAGGTGAAGTAATATTCTTGAAGGGATGTAGAGTATGGGGTCCATAGCTTAAGCTAGCAGCTATTTTCTCTGAGTTAGGCTTCAATATAGAAGTACTATACAGTGGGACTCAAACTCTTGTGGTTAGATGGGAGATGGGAGAATTGTAAGTTGGAAATAATAAAGTATATTATATTGTCTGGGGCATAGGTGTAAGCCCCAAATCTAGTACCTGGAATACTACACGGTAACCCATGACTGATATTTGTACCTATATACTGCATAATATACCATAAAATGTGGAAACATGAACTGAATGACCATAAGGTTCAAAACTGAAAGAACATCTGATAAACAATGTCTGAAAATGGTATAACAATACCAAAGAAAATCTAAAATAACTAACATGCTATAGCCTGAAAGCCTCTAAACTGTCTGAATAAGGAGTTGGTAGGACATGTCCCCAACTAACTCCAACTATTGAAATAAACTAAAAATTGAATTAGTAATGAAATCATCATATCCTCAAAGAATAAGGACTCACTGCTAACTCTGATCACTGAACTGGGATGCTACTGGGTTCTCTGGAGCTCGTGTTTCTAAACTTATGGTATAAGACACCAAAGTGAAAATGCGTCAGTACTTTAAATATATTGTTATGCAAGTGAGGTAGGCTGAATGCAATAGGTTCATATTCATGAACAATACTAACTGACTTACTAACATGAACGTGAGAATACATGCATGCATACGTAACTGTAACTGAGATCATGATAGGATTGAATACTTAGTTTTGACTACTGAGTCTACTGACATTGATATCTGAGTCACTGATGAGTGAGAAACTGATATTGTATTACTGAATACTGAGGGACTGATACTATGTTACTAATACATGAATAACTTTGTCTGACAGTTCTGATTATGAAGAACTGGTCTAGTTGATTGTATATGATAGTCTTGAAGTTGAATGCTAATAACATAAGTTTTGATAACTAATATAACTGATAACATGAGTGACTATAGCTGACAGTCCTGAACCTGATGGAACTAGCTGAGTTCTGTATTGTATCTGAGTAACTGAATCTAAGATCAGTCCTATCTAGCGGGTGATCTCTAAATTTGATGATACTAATACTGATTGACCATAGTTGAGATCAGTCCTGTCTAGTGGGTGATCCCGGGGTCTATTTATAATGATAAGGATTGAATGTATCTGACAGTCCTAAATCTATACTACTGAGCTGAATTGACTGTATCTGACAGTCCTAATTCTATAACTAAAACTGTGGGATGTATTCATCTAACCGACATTCCCCATACTAAGCTAATTGGGGTCCAACCTATAACCCTAGTTGGAAGGGTGTCAGTACTGCGCCACTGATAAAGACAACTGCTGTGGAGTCAGTCCTAATCTAGCGGGTGGCCTCTGGGATGAGTCCTATACATTTAAATATGCTAACGGGTGATCCCTGAGTATGTCAGTCCTATCTAATGGGTGAAATCTCATACCTTTGCTGGCTACGTAGTTCTGGAACTGAGGGATTGCTTCTAGGGATCTCATTCCTATCTAGTGGGTGAGTCCCCATCCCTAGGCTTGCTCGGTGCTGAATCCTACTCCTATCTAAAAGACACTAAATTGATTAACTGATCTGAGCTGATTAACTAAACTGAACTGATACTAGTGGTATTGTCTAGCAGAGTTAAACTAAATTTACTGAGTTCCGTTGACTGACGAAATATACTGAGTTCTAAAGACTGACTGAGAATACTGAAGTTACTAAGATTACTAAGCTACTAAAATTACTGAGATTTCTGAGATTTCTTGAGTCACATGACTGACTGAGTTCTATGGATCATAGCTTGACTGAGAGTATCTTGAAAACATGACATGGCACTAGGCACACAGCTTAATTATTGGGTATAAGTACCCCCAGGACTCGATGGAAAGAAACTGACATAGCATGACTTACATGAACACATGACTAATAACACAATTCATAATTCATATGTTGAAACACTCCATCAAATATGTGATATGCATAAACTTGTACATAAATGGGGATTTCATAATATTTTGCTAGTTGGGTACTTTTCCTTCGTATAGTCATTTAATCAAACACATGGTAGGCATAATATATGTAGACAACATTATACAATAATCAAACATCATGATTCACATCTAATTTCATCATCCAAGGGTTTTAATCCTAGGTTTACATGAATCTACATCTTTACTAGTCAATTCCACATAAAATTTATCACCAAACATGGATTAAAACTCAATTGGTCATTATCAACATGAGCAACACACACCCAACATGGAATTCCTACAAAAATCCATACACTTGAATTTGAAAAGAGATTCTTGGACTTCATGGATGAAAGGAGTCCATGAATGAACACTATGCTTACCTGGGATGTGATTTCTTGAGGATTAACGGTGAAACCTTCTTGAATTTGAATCCCCAATAGAAACACTAGCCTGTTCTTGAGAGAAACTTGAGAGAAACTAGTATATTTTGGGTGAAAAATGACTAAATCACGTGTTATTGGGTATATATAGGGGTGAGAAATTGACCCTTTTAACCCTGGACGAGTCTTTAATTTATGAGAAAATTTTTCGATTTTCATACTTGGCGCGACACGCCACTATCGCGCCAAGTCACTGGAAAGTGTCAAATGGGAAATTGCATGGAGGCGCGACATGGAGCTATCGCGTTGCCACCTTGTCTGCGACCATAAAGTTTGGTGGGATATGCCACTATTACAGAGCAACACTGGAAATTGACAATTTCCATTTGAGCTATCTCCGTGACGCACTGAAGGCTTAGGTGATATACTGTCTTACTAAAAAGGCTCTAACTCTTCACCCGGATATCGGATTTGGGCAAATTTGGTATTTATGGAAAGCTTATTCGATTCCTCATATGATAAAAAATTTAAAATCTTAAAAATACCATGTGTAAAAAGTGGATTCATCTTTCAAAGAAAGCTTCTAACATTCTTGGAAAACTTTTCAAGCTAGGAAAAGTACGGGGTATTACAATAGGTGAGTAGTGTCTCTAAGTTTAAATCAATTTGTTGTATCTGGTAAGGTAGAGAATGCTTCTATTTCTATCTTCAATGCTTCTATTTCTATCTTCCGAGAAATCTTATTTCATGATTAGTACCGATGAAAAATCATGCCTAATAAACTCGTGCCATATGTTGTGTTGATCATGATCCCTAGAACTCATGTACAAGATCATCTCTATGTCAATTCTTATTCTCTCACGCTTCGTGCTTACTCGTTTCACCATGGGTTATCATGAAGCTCTTTTGATGCCTTTGTATATTTTGTTGAGGAAAAATATTCAATGCAAAATTATGATCTTTATTCCATACTTTTAGAGCTTCAACAAGTTCCTACCAATCATTTGAGGACGAATGATTCCAAAGGGGAGATAATGTAACACCCCACATTTTTGAGCTAGAAATTGAACTATCATTCCTGCTTGTGTAAACTCTAATCCCATAATTTATATTTAAATTCATGTGTCATGATTTTTATCCTAGTGTGTGAAGTGACTATGAGGTGAAAAATGTTCATAGAAATCACTTTAGAGCAAAGTTGAGATTAGAATCTTTGATTCGTTCAATGTTGATATTCAATTTTACAAGTGTCAACTTTGAACGTGTATAAATTTTTACATATATGGAACTTTTTAGCTCAAGACCCATTAAATTGTAGATAACTGAGTGAGCTTTCCAACGATACCAATTTCTCCTTAATCCTATACCCAAGCAAAGAGTTGTGGCCTTTCTCATGAGAGGCAGTAAGGGCAGGTGATAAGCCCGCGCCGCGGAGATTATTCTGCTGGGATAGAGCGGGCATCGCGGGGTCTATTGACCCAGCCTAAAGGGCACACCACCTGGTCTATTACATTACTTTCCAATCATATTAATGTTCAAGGGGTACTTTGGTCCTTTTCCCTCAACCCCAAACGTCCAAAGGATGATTTAAACCACCCAAAAGGGCATTATTTACCTGTCTTCTTCAAAATCAACTGACCAAATACCCACACTTTCCCCAAGAACAAACCCAAACTCTTTCTTAAGAAAAGAAGAAATTCAAGATTTCTTCACCAATCAAGAAGCTTAAGGCACGTGGGGTTATCTTAAATCTCGTGGGCATAAGTTTTATGATTTTTAACAAGCTTTAAAGTTATATATGTATGTATATGCAATAAGGTTTGAGAAATTATTTTAAGAGCATGCATCATGAACTCAATTTGATGAATGTATTTGTCGTGGGGGTTTTCCATAAGTTTGATTTATAATCTTGTGCATACATGATTTGAGTTCGAAAAGTGATTTATGAATGTGACATTTGAAATTCCCTTCCCACGATGAAATTTAGGGTCTTTGCATGGTATGAATTGTAAGTTGAGTCTGAGAGCATGAATTATATCCCCCTTTTTATCATGAGATTTATGTATAACTAATATTGGGGGTGGTTTATTAATAAGGATAATTCTTGAGTTTTAAATGCTTGTTTAACCAGTATGCATTGTTGTTTTAAATGTTTTCAAAGGGGTATTTCTTAGGCTAAAGGCTCTTGTGTCTTAACTTAAAGAGATGCATGTGTTGAATAAAAGAATTGGCTACCATGTGTTAAAGACTTGAAATGAGAGTATGTTTCATAAATTTTCATGTGCTTTGAAATAAGAACTCTCATGTGATATTTAAATCTTTTGGTGGTTATTAGCATAATTTTTGAATGAAAGGAATGTGGATATGATATGATATGATATGATATGGCTTGCAAGTCTAGGTATGACGATACTTATTACGAAATGCCCTTAACATGAAAGTAAAAAATGTTATATGCATGGTTTTAAAGAACTAAAAATGGGCTTGAAGAGAGTTAGATGGTTATCCGAAGAAAGTACGAGTTAAGATAACTCGTAGACAAAACTATTTTTTTCTGATACGGGTTTCATGATATGTATGTCAGTAAGGAGGTATATTTTTCATAACATGGTGTATCAGTGAGGAGGCATACCTACTTTTATTACAGACCCTAATTCTTGCGGCAAACTTGGGTTGGGGCTTGGCTTCTGAGTTTAGGGCGGATTCCATATAGGCCATAAATTATAGATTGTAGGGTGTACCATCTAGCTCAGTAGAGAAATAAAGAGTTGAGTCACGATTTCAAGAAGATGTTTTGATGCTAATCAAATTATGCCTATGTATTTTCAAATATTTTATGATGACATTTTTTATGAAATACTCTCACTTATGTTGTATAAAAAAATATTTTGTTGTTGGATTGTTCTACGTACCAGTACCTTTGTTTATTGACCCCCTATATTTTAGGTTCTGCGGTATAGTCCTGTGGTCCATCAAATTAGTATAACACTTGGTATATGATAGAAATGGGTTAGCCATCCATCTTTCAGGTGGCATTTACTTATATGTTGAGTCTTTCATTATATGGTCCAGCCGGGGGCTTTGTCTTGGTCTAGATAGTTAGTTTTCATTAGAGGCTTCGTAGACGATAGTTGAGTATTGTATTGTCATAATTTTCTTGACAAAGTTTGAATTATAATGAATCTTCATTGAATGTTATCATATCTTTTGCACTTTGATTTATGTATGGATTATGCTTATGATTACATGCTAAGGGGTCTCTCGGGCCTTTATGATTCGGGATGCCCATCGTGGCCAGAGCCTCGACTCGAATTGTGAAAAAATTAGTATCAGAGCATGGTTCATGGTCCTAGGGTGTCTACGAAGCTATGACGAGTAGAGTCCTTTTTATGGGTGTGAAGCACACCACACTTATAAGGAGGAAGCTACGAGGAATTTAGGAGATGTTTCCCCTTTCTTTCATACTCTAGATTATACCATTGTGTTGTTCTTATGGAAGTTATCCAAATTCCTTCTTTACTCTCATTTTATTAGCTATGTCTCATTGTTGAGTCAATTCAAGTACAGAAGATCAAAGCCTAAATGATGTGGTCCTTTATAATTGAGTCATAAAAGATCATAAAGTAGCACAAGGACTTGAGAAGAGTCCATTAGTTCTTCAAGGTGTATTGATTCGAGTGTATACCTTTATATTAGTGAAATCATATTTTTCAGCCTGAGGTATGAAGTGTATTCAGTCCCTTTCAAAATTCTTGTTGCAGATGCCATGCTAAAGGGTAGAGATATATAGCAGAATATTAGAATAGTAATTCCACCCGAGTAGTAGTAAATGTTAAAGTGTCATAATTTATTGGTAGTAAAATGGTCCAGAAGTTAGTGATGTGGAGTCTCAATTTTAGAAGTCAGAGTAAGGATACCTTTCACATTAATAAGCTAGTTTTAGTTGTATAACCATTGATTGAGGGATGGGTTGCCATTTTATAGTGATAGACTAATGTGATAGCAATATTGGTAGATTGTATGGTAGTCTGTGAAGGAAGTGACTGGCTATGATTATTATTTATTAAAAATAGGGAAGAATCTCAGAATGGATAACTATGGCGGTTGTACAAATCATTTATAGGTTGTGAATAAAAAGGGGTAATTAGTCAGTAAGTTATGGGTAGAGACTCATTAGTGTAAATGGATTTTGAAGGTTGTCCAAATGCATGGGTAAGTAATTATGATATGAGAAAGTGGAATATGTTGATAAAGTCGTAATGGATTATATTATAAGATTAAGATCGACTATCCCTATTATGTGACTTTACCCCTTCATTGTCTTTACTCTAGTAGTTGTAAACTAGTTCAGCACGTGAGAAGGGGTGTGGTAGATTTTAAGGTATAGTAGTAGTGTTTTGGAGAGAATGAACTTATGGGCCATAGTTAAGTGAAATAAGAGACTTAGGTTGATATTTCTATTCGACTGATTAGTATAGAATATGACATGCTTCATATGATTAGTGTTGTTAGACAATAGGCTTGAACTTTAGATATGGAGTGTAGTGGTAAGAATAGTAGCTCAAGATTGATAATGCATATTTTGTGGGAATGAATTAGTTAGCTTGATGTAATGTTTGAAATAGCTTAGATAGGAAACTTGAGGAAAAAAGAGTGGATAATTGTGATTTATATACACATAAGACTAGTGTTAAACCGATGAATTGTGGTTGAGTCATTAAGTGGGTAAGGGCGTAAGTATATAAAAAATATGTTATACCCCAAGGTATCATGTTGTTAAATAAGGTTTGATGTACATGAGTGTCACGTGTACCTAGATCATATTCTGGAATTTTATAGCATGGAGAAGTCTGGCGAGTAGTTGTATGGTGTATTTTAGATTTGAATTGAGGAAATATAGGTAGGAAATATACGTCTTTGGTATATTTATACAAATTTTGTTGAGTTATAAGTTATGTGATCAGAGGTGTAATGCTAGTAATCTAAGGAGTTGAAGATGGGGTGTTAAGTATTTAGAAGCATGGATGCCCATGCCCATGATAATGTTAGTCACAAGTCGATGACTTTGGGGTTTAGGGGAAGTTATTATTAGTGTCCCTAAAGGGGGATGTCCTAGAAGGAATTTAGTATCCTTACATTAAAAGTTATTGAAGGGAGTCTGGCATTTATGTGCATGGTGATACCCTTTTATGTTGAGAGTTGTGGGTATATATTTAATGAGAGGTTATATCCTTAAGTTAAGGTGTGTGACTTTGCTCTAAGGGGGAGATGATGAGTTAAGGTAATTCCCGATTTTCTCATTGTGGCAAGTTGTAGGGAACAGTCATGATAAACCTATTCCTATTCAAGCAAACTCCTCCTACTTCAATTTAAGAGGTCATCCTATCAATTTCTTAGGTATTCAAGTCCTACCAATGTCTAAGGTTGGAGTTCTCTATGTAAGTTATGTCATGTTCCGACCTCCAAACTAGAGACAATGATGTCTCAGTGATTTAATTTTTCCAAGTATTCAAGATCCATGATTATAATGCTTATGATCCATAAATCTATGTCATATGTCATTCTTAGTTCTAAGAAAGTATACTTCTATATGTTATCGATTCATTTTATTTCAGGATTAACCAAAGTGATAAGGTTCATGCAAACTCATGACTATCTCAGCTCTGAAAATGAGAAGCAATAGCTTTAAGTATCAATCCTTATCTGAATCATTGACTTAATAAATTCCTACCTTATGTTATATGACTCATGATGTAAACACTTATGTTCTCACTGTGTTCTGTCCTAAGAACTCATGATGTGTTATGTTTATGCCTGAACGACTCTCTATTTATGATCTAGACATCTAATGTATGAAGCACTTTGAGTCTATTGTATTGTATCTTTATCTCATATCCCACCTTGAGTAATGCAATAGGCATATGTTATAATCAAATAGTGTTACTCTCTTTCATAATATTTATTCTTGAGTGCATCAATGAACCTCCGTATACTAGTGTGATAGTGGTTATGGAAGAGTAGTAATGTTTGAGGTAAGGGAGTAGATGATCTTGAATGTGAAAATTTTGCTGTGATTTCTTTATCTAAGGTTATGGGTGAAAGGGGAAAGAAGGAAATGAACTTTCGTTATGTAAAATAGTTAGTAAGGAGATATGTGGCGAAAGTCTTTGTAAAAGTGATCGAATTTGTTAGTCTTGGTGGAGAGATCCATAAAGTGGGTGTAGTAATGATAGACTTAAATGTTGTGATTGATGGAAACACAAACCCATGTATTATATGGTTAGTACACCCTAAATTAAAACCAGAGGGTGTTTGATGGTCATGTTTAGGTAAAGTAATATTCTTGAAGGGATGTAGCGTATGGGGTCTCATAGCTTAAGCTAGCAACTCTTTTCTTTGAGTTAGGCTTTAACATAGAAGTACTATACAGTGGGACTCAAACTCTTGTGGTTAGATGTGATATGGGAGAATTGTAAGTTAGACTTGATGAAGTATATTATTTTTGTCTGGGGCATAGGCGAGTAGTATCTCTAAGTTTAAATCAATTCGTTGTATCTGGTAAGGTAGAGAATGCTTCTATTCCTATCTCCCACGAAATCTCATTTCATGATTATTATTGATGAAAAATTAGGCCTAATAAACTCATGCCATATGTTGTGATGATCATGATCCTAGAACTCATGTACAAGATCATCTCTATATCAATTCTTATTATCTCACGCTTTGTTCTTACTCATTTCACTAGGGGATATTATGAAGCTCTTTTGATGCCTTTGCATATTTTGTTGAGGAAAAATATTCAATGCGAGATTAAGATCTTTATTCCATACTTTTATAGCTTCAACAAGTTCCTGCCCATCATTTGAGGACAAATGATTCCAAGGGGGAGATAATGTAATACCCCACATTTTTTAGCTAGAATTCGAACCGTCGTTCCTACGTGTGTAAACTCTAATCCTATAATTATATTTAAATTCATGTGTCATGATCTTTATCCTAGTGTGTGAAGTGATTATGCGGTAAAAAATATTCATAGAAATTCCTTAGAGAAAAGTTGAGCTTGGAATCCTTGATTCGTCCAAAGTTGATATTCTACTCTACAAGGGTAAAGTTTGAACATACATAACTTCTTACATATGTGGAATTTTTCATATCAAGACCTATCAAATTGTAGATAATTGATTCATCTTTCCAACGATACTAATTTCGCCTTAACATGATACACGAGAGAACAGTTATGGCCTTTTTTGTGAGAGACAGTAAGGGCAGGCGATAAGCCCGCACCATGGGTGTTATTCCGCCGGGATAGAGCGGGCGTCGCGGGGTTTATTGCCCCAGACTAAAGGGCACACCGACTTGTCTATTCCTTCATTCGTTCAGTTTCTTATGGGTCAAGAGGTACTTTAGTCCTTTCCCCTCATCCCCAAACGTCCAAAGGACGATTTATACCATCCAAAAGGGCATTATTTGCCTATCTTCTTCAAAATTAACTCACTAGAAACCCTCCCTTTCCTCAAGAACTAATCCAAACTGTTCTTCAAGAAAAGAAGAAATTCAAGCTATCTTCACCAATCAAAAAGCTTAAGGTACGTGGAGTTATCCTAAATCTCATGGGCATAGGTTTTACGATTTTTAAAAAGCTTTAAAGTTATATATGTATGTATATGTACTGAGGTTTGAGAAATTATTTTAAGAGCATGCATCATGAACTCAATTTGATGAAATGTATTTGTCGTGGGTTTTTCCATAAGTTTGATTTATAATCTTGTGCATACATGATTTAAGTTTGAAAAGTGATTTGTGAATGTGACTTGTGAAATTTCCTTCCCTATGATGAAATTTATGGTCTTTGTATGGTATGAACTGTGAGTTGAGTTTGAGAGTATGAATTATAAGCCCCTTTTTGATCATGAGATTTATGTATAACTAATGTTGGGGATGGTTTATGAATGAGGATAATTCATGATTTTAAATGCCTCTTTAACCATTAGGTATTGTTGTTTTGCACGTTTTTAAAGGGGTATTTCTTATGCTAAAGGCTCTTGTGTCTTCACTGAAAGAAATTCATGTGTTGAATAAAATAATTAGTCACCATATGTTAATGACTTGAAATGAGAGTATGTTGCATAAATTTTTATATGCTTTGAAATAATAACTCTCATGAGATGTTTAAATCTTTTGATGGTTATTAGCATAATTTTTGAATGAAAGTACTATGGATATGATATGATATGATATGATATGGCTTGCAAGTCTAGGTATGATGATACCTATTACGAAATGCCCTTAACATGAAAGTAAAACATGTTATATGCATGAAGCATGGTTTTAAAGAACTAAAAATGGGCTTGAAGAGAGTTAAATGGTTATCCGAAGAAAGTACGAGTTAAGATAACTTATAGTCAAAACTATATTTTTTCGATACGGGTTTCATGATATGTATGTCAGTAAGGAGACATATTTTTTTTATGATATGTATGTCAGTAAGGAGCCATACTTTTCATAACATGGTGTCAGTAAGGAGGCATACCTAGTTTTATTATATACCCCAACTCTTGCGGCAAACTTGGGTTGGGGGCTTGGTTGCTGAGTTAAGGATGGATTTCATATAGCCCGTGGAATTACAGATTGTAGGGTGTACCATCTAGCTCAGTAGAGAAATGAAGAGTTGAGTCATGATTTCAAGAAGATGTTTTGAATCTCATCAAATTATGCCCATGTATTTTCAAATGTTTTATGATGACATGTTTTTATGAAATGCTCTCACTTATGTTGTATAAAAAAATATTTTATTTTTGAATTATTCTATGTACCAGTACCTTCGTGTATTGACCCCCTATATTTCAGGTTCTTCGGTGTAGTCTCATGGTCCAACACATCAGTATAACACTTGGGATATGACAGAAATGGGAGAGTCATCCATATTTTAGGAGGAATTTACTTATATGTTGAGTCTTTTGGTATATGGTCCAGCCGGGGGCTTTGTCCCATTCTAGATAGTTAGTTTTCATTAGAGGCTTCGTAGATGAGAGTTATTGTATCGTCATAATTTTTTGGACACGGTTTGAATTATAATGAATCTTCATTGAATATTTTTATATCTTCCGCACTTTAATTTATGTATGGATTATGCTTTTGATTACATGCTAAGGGGTATCTCGGACCTTCATAGTTCGGGATGACTGTCTCGGCCAGGGCCTCGGGTTGGATCATGACATTAGTATTCCAGACTAAACATTTAAGGAATTTGTGTTCAAGTATTGACTTCTCTAGTATTATATAATTTAAATATTTTTTTAATTTCAAAAAAATCTCGATGAAAAGTGAATTGTGTAAGTAGCAACTACTTTTTAATTTGTTGCTAAAGTTGAACAACGTAAAATATTATTGGCAAAGCGTAATTTATCTCCACAATAACAATCATTGAAAAAAATCTTCATTATAGATTATTAACTAACTCTTTCACTAGTTTTTGTAACAATTAGAATTGTTGACAAAAAGTTTAATTTGTTGCAATAAAAATATATTGTTGCGAAATATTTTCACAAGCAGCGACTATATGATGCTTTCCTAAATAAATATAATTTATTACCATAATATTTTTTGTGGTGTTAAGTTGACTTTTGGCAATAGTTTTTTTAGTTGTAGCGAAACCTATTTGCCACGGCTGTAATTGCCACGACATGCAACGACTTTTTTGCCGTTGCCAAAACTACTTTTGGTAACAACATTTGATATTTGAAAACAAAAATTTTTATTGCAAATTTCCCACTTTTTTGTAGTAATACTTCATTGCTGAAAAAGCTCTTTCAATTGATACAGTGGCAATGGGTAGAAGCAAAGCAAATTTCACTAAAAGAAATACAAGAGAATAGCTTAAATGCTTCTTTGTCTCAACCAGCTTTCTTGAAAGTTCCACAAGTCCTCCTAAATTGAAGAATATTTTATCAATATCACGAACATCAATAATATAATTAACAAGTTGATTCTTAAAACCCTCATGTTGAACTTATCAGGAAATAATTTAGCCGTCAGCAATATTTTTTTTATGTCAAAACTAGAAAATGAATCAATTGGATTCAAGAAAGCTACATCATTAAGAAAATCACTTGTCACCTCATTGAAACGGTCATTAAGTTCTTGTAGCTGTCAATCAATAATTTTATAAAACGCATCCATACGATAATGGTGCAAACTAGTATAATCAACTACTTTACATCATGATCTCCCAGAGTTAGCATATGACTCATCATAATTGGGTAATAAAATATTATGCTTGATAAAAAATGTCTCGACCTTTTCTTTGAGCGAATCCCAACCAACATTCCTTTTTAAGAGAGGATCCCATTCATTATCTCTTAATGCTTGCAATCTTCTCTTTTCTAGTTTTACAAGAATCATGGCATTACAAATATCATGTTTTTTTTCAAAGACACATTAAGATCATTCGTAATTCCTAAAATATCAGTCATCAAATGCAACAATTTAACAGTCTCAAAAGTTTGACAACTTCTGAAAAATCCTAATGCGCTAGCTTTTTTTTTGAAGTACTTGCACTTTCAAGAGAATCAAGTGCATCGACAATAAAGGCAAAGTTACTAATAAAGTTTTCAAATAAATTGTAGTGAGATCCCCAACGAGTGTCACCGACTTTAATAAGACCAAATTCATGATTCAAACCTCTACCCATTTCTAGCTCACCCATATACAATGCCTCTTGAATTTTTTCTTTGTTAGATTCTGTAAATTCATCCACACATTTAAGAAGCCCCAACATATTCAAAATATTTGAAATCAATAATACAAGGTCTCCTACTTGAACACACCTTTTAGAAACCGCAACAAGAATCAATTGAAGTTGATGAGCAAAATAATGAACTGAGTAAGCCGATCTACTTCGATTTCTAATTAATGTTTTAAGACCACCTAACTCACCTTGGATATTGCTTTCCCCATCATAACATTGCCCTCATACATTAGCTAAAATTAGAGAATGGTGCGCAAGTGCATCTATAATTGCTTTCTTTAGAGATAGAGCACTAGTATCCTTAACGTGGACAAGTCCAATGAATTCTTCCATCACAAATCCCTTTTTATCAACATATCATAAACAAATAGTCATTTGCTCTTTGAAAGATACGTCTTTTGATTCTTCAACCAACAAAGCAAAGTAGTCACCACCTAAATCCTTTACTTGTTTCAATCTTACAAGCAGTCATAATATCTTTTTGAATATCATGAGAAATTATTTTATTATTTTAGATCTCTTTCTAACACATAAGGTTTAATATCATCACATCTACCCGCAAGTCAAGAAAGTGCTTTAAGAAAATTATCTTTGTTCAAGGATGATTCACTTTCATCATGACCATGGAGTGCTAAAACTTGATTTAGAAGAAATCTGACCACATCGATTGAAGCATTTAACCGAACCCGATATTCATTCTTACTTTTCTCATCCAACTTGTAAAATACAGTCTTAATAGATTATTCTTCCCTCATAAGATCTTCACACTTCCTTTTTGATTGATTATGAATGCTATTGGGAGGACTAATGTGTGTTGCAAAGATATCTTTTCTGTATTACCACCACCTAGATGAATGTTTTTCCCTTAAAATAAATAACAAAGCAAATAATATGTAGCATATGCACTTACACTATATTTCAACCAATCAAAATATTCGTCAAACTATTTAGAAACAAAACGACGTGGAGTTCCAAAAAAAGTCTATTTGAGGAAACTTATGATCTAGAGGTTGGCAAGAACGTTTTAGAATGTATGCCATTCTTAACTCATCACGAATGTTCGGAGGATAACTCAAAATCGGAAGACTTTCAGCGGGTCAGCCTTTAGATCATTTACATCAAATTTTTGTCTCTGAGAAGAGAGATGGTATTTCTATTTGATCAACATCTTCATTCCGGCGTGATTTATTTTGAGACGTTGAACTTATTTTTGAAACTTCACAAAAATACTTCTCTGAGATTATTGAAACCTCAAACTTAAATAAAAGTTACGCGCATCATACTTATTATTCAATTTTAAAAAATAAAAAAAATCATGAATACTTGAAACACTGTCTGATTCCCCCAAATATTATTAGCTAGCAAGTTATCTACTTGATGAAACTAGAATATTAAATTTACTTTGTTCAAAGCCAAAATTTCTTTTGCAAAAAAGCAAGTTTAGGGAAAAAAATAAAATAAAGGGTAAGAGGAATTAAAGAATACCTTTTTACAATTCACACTTCAATAACTGTTGAAGAAAAACCATAATGATGGCTCGTCGAAACCACGTCTCCTGGGCAGATTTGCATACCCTTGACTGCTTGGATACACTTCTCTAACTTGTCAAGATTGTTTAACAATATGTTTATAACCATAAAAATTATATTTAACCTATATACTTGAAATTTTTTTTCCGGCGAAGGGTGTTCATCTGACCACCCTTCGATCGTTGTAGCCGCCCCTGAGCACTTGCTGTCGGTGGGAGGTGACATTATCAAAGAAAGAATAAAAAATGTTGAGTAGCCATTTGACATTAATATATGAGTGAGATAAATTTCATTCTTGGAATGAAAAATACCTAAATTATGTGATGAACTTTTCCTTGATATGTCACATTATGGTGAAAAAGAAAAATTGTGAAATATATTTTGTTGATTATATGAGCCATGCAACTTCTTTTGATTAAAATATGTGAAAGTGATGTGAAAAAAAGGATTTTACTAGCCTAATAAAATACGAGACATGTGGCTAGTTGTACTTGACTGAAATTATGTAAAAGTACTTAAGCAGGTTATTACAAGCTAATTTCGTATATTTACTTGAAAAAAGTTGTGGCTTATTTTGTTAAGATAAATTCCATTGTACTTAAAAGTGTTTTTGATGAAAAATGAGGAAAAAAATAACTTGGTGCTATTTACTGAAATGAAGAAATAAATTATGATTTGCTAACTCATTATGGAGATTGAAATAACTATTTTAGCTTCAACTAGTGAAAAAGTGAATTGATCAATTACTTTATGTTGATAAATTAATTTCTTTAATTTTGAGTTATTGTGATAGCACCAAAATTTATTGGTAGAGTATAAATTATTATTATAATGGTAAATTCATATCATAAGGAGAAAAACAAAATATTTTGAGATCATATTGGTCAATGTTATACCAATATTAATTGTGTTAACTTTGTGATAATCTTACAGATTCAAAACTAAAACCTTAGCAAGAAAATGGTCTGAATCACATCTAGGAAGAAGAAGAAAGCCTATACAAAAATCATGAGTCATATATGTGGAAAACCAACTTGGGGACTAGAGATTTTATAACCAGGTTCAATGGGAAGAAGGAATCATATGATGACTTGGTGTGGGATGCACTATTATTTAATCCTTCCTATGATGTCAGTGCATTTTATTCCTGTAATGATTAGTGAAGGTTGAGTTTAAGAACTCTCAATAGAATTATGTATCTCTTATGAGTGGGGTGTCGAAATTACAGGATTACCCTTGACAAATTTCACCTATATGAGTGTAGAAGTAGGCCGCTTCCTATGAGAATGGGGCTTATTCTCACAAACTCTCATAAGAAATTGGGATAGTACGTGACTATAATGTGCTGGCTATTAAAGATTATGTCAATACCTTGATTGTTGTGTGTAGGCAGTGATATTTTATTTTTCTTAAGCAGTCATAGTTCAACTCTGAGACCACTACTGACTCTGGAGTAAATGTTACTGTTTTACTAAGTGAAGGTTCAATGAGAGCACACCTTCATTATGCATAATGATCTCCCTTAAACTAAATTGGTGAGGAACTCTCTTATTTAAATATTAAAATGAGTGGAGGAATGTTGGTGAATTTTATTATAAAAATAAATTAAAGTGCATGACATTAGTAAACATAAAGTAGACAAAGTGGTGTCATTATTGTTGTAATTCACCACATTATCTTTTTGAGTTAGTGGGTACAAATTGTGGTAAAGATGATCATTAGTTATTGTAACTCATATTGCAATTAGTTCTTGCAACTCTCATGGGTATTAGTTCTTGTAACTTATATGACCATTAGTTCCATGTAACTCTTGTAACATTTGTAACCAATAGATCATTCATGTACTCACTTTACTACACCATATTCTTTCTATTCAATACAAGGATGAATATCTCACCTATAAATATAGGTGAACTTGCATGTTATTGTATGTACAAGGAAATATAATAAGTGTGAAAAAAATTATAGTGTGTAGTACTGAAAGAGAAAGTTGAGACAAAGAAAATATTCGAAATCTACAACTATATTCACTATACAAAGAGAGTAATTATATTAGTGAAAGAAAGTGTTGAGGCAAAGAAAATATTCTAAGTCTTTAACTATATTTTTACTGTACAAAGAGGGTAAAAATATGTTAAAGGAAGGTGTTCTTATGGTGGAGCTTTGGACTCTTCAACTAATCCAGAGTTGTTTGAGTTGTACATTGTTGATGGGTTGTTGTAGCTTGGAGGGGACAAGTCACGAGTTATACTGCTGGATTGGTGTAGATTATGCCACAATGAGCTTGAATCTCCTTAAAGAGAGCGAGATGTCCGCGCCTCAACCAAGAAGAAGATTATTTTATTTTCTTCACTTTTGTTCATTTTATCAAAAAAGAAAAAAAAACAGATTGCCCTTCTCATCTGCAGAAGATATATTGTTAGTCATTTTCTTAACTTCTCTTCTTTTTTCAAAAAAATTATACATATATATGGCATAACTTAAAAAATAAACTTATCTTCCGAATTGATGATTCGGTTACGTACCCTCATTCATGAAGCTATTAAAATCACATGTATCTTGAAAATCTCTTCATTGCAATTTGTGTCTGGATAGTGCATAAGTTGTTACAAATGCAAGTTTGATCCCTATATCTAATTCCAACAATCCTGCCAACGTTCATAAAATTGTAACTAAAAAACATGTCAGGTATTTCTTCCAAACTGAGGAAAAAATATTATAGAAGAAGTAACTAAGCAAAGAACAGAAAGAAAAAAATCACAATGCTGATCATTAAAACCATCCACTCAATAATTTTTTGAACTATTTATTCACGTGGGCAAGTCTGTAAGATGACTACTTAATTATTATGACTGTTCATTATCTTAATTTACTTCAAAATATTTAGTAATTCTTAATAACCTTCAAAACTCTTTATTTTCTTTTTTTACTACAATAATAACCGACAAAAGAGGAAGATAAAAACAATAATTAAGAGAATTAGAGTTGAAAAGTTTCAAAAACATAAATGCATCTGGCATTTACTTCAAGTAAGCCTAAATGAAATTATTCAGGTGTGACTCTCCAATAACAAAACCATTGCCCTTTGATAATTAAATAATTGCATTATAATGAAGAAATAAACCAATAAAATGTCAAAACAATGAGAAAAAGGAAAAATAGAAATAAAGCCTTAAAAATATGCTACATCAGCGTATTTCTAATATATATACACACACACACACACACACACACACACACACACATATATATATATATATAAGGGGAGAGAGAGAGAGATTTATAATAAGTTATGTGAAGGGAAATAAACAATGATCCTAACCATGCAAGAACTCATCTGTTCTGAAATCGCACATTCCAGTTGATGATATATTTGAATCTCTTTATATGATATTAAATAATTTTTTATCTCATTAATTAGTATCTGGGGTCGAATTAGACAGAGTCCAATTTTCTTATCGGTAAAGCTACAAATTCAAAAACAAAAATACATGAAAAAAATAAGTTCGAAGTTGGCTGAAGAGTTTGGTGATTTATTGGTTATTAAAATTTAAAAATTACAAAAAGCCACAACTTAAGTATCACATATTACACAAAATCCCAACTTTCAAAACATATTACAAAATTGCATTTTTTAAATTTCTCTCTCTAAAAGTACATATACATAACTTTTGCAACTTTTGTACGGTTGTTCTCCTTGAAAGAAGCCTAAAATCAAGGAGCCATTATGCAGAAGTTACAATTTTTGAATTCGTTACCATGTTTGATTCAAACTCTTACTCTATCTATCTATCTATCTATCTATCTACCTACCTACCGACCGACCTACCTACCTACCTACCTACCTATCTATTATTCGATTTATCTATCGATCTATCGATCTATTGATCTATCGATCTATCTATCATTCGATCTATCTATCGATCGATCCATCTATCTATCTATCTGTCTATCTGTCTGTCTCCGTCCATCCGTCCGTCCGTCCGTCTGTCCGTATGTCCGTCTGCCCGTCTGTCCATTTGTCCATCCATCCATCCATCTCCCCGTCTGTCCGTCTGTCCGTTTGTCCGTCCATCCGTCCATCTGTCCGTCCGTCTGTCCGTTTGTCCGTTTGTCCGTCCATCTGTCCGTCCGTCCGTCCGTCCATCTATCTATCCATCCATCCATATATCCATCCATCCATCTATCTATCTATCCATCCATCTATCCATCCATCCATCCATCTATCCATCCATCCATCCATCCATCTATCCATCTATCTATCCATCTATCCATCTGTCCATCTATCCATCCATCCATCCATCCATCCATTCATCCATCCATCGATTGATCGATCTATCTAGCTATCCATCCATCCATCCATCCATCCATCCATCTATCTATCGATCGATCGATCCATCTATCGATCTATCTATCCATCTATCCATCTATCCATCTATCCATCCATCCATCCATATACATGCATTCATATGAACACCAGTTAAATACATGACATATTACTTTCTAACACAATAAAATCAATTGCAAAATAAAATTTTCATATACGTAACTAATCTTTACATTTCCACATAATAATCTATAAAGTATTAGTTAAAGTCATTTTTTTTTCAAATACATATTTACTTATAAATTGTTGCGATTACCATAGTTGTACAATTACATAATTTTGATACTCCATAAACATTTAATAACATCAATAGCAAGTATTAATCATCAAAATATACATAACAATACACATAATTATATGTCATCACGATAATTAACTTCAAAATCTGGAACATACAATGAATATATATTTTGTTTCATTTTTTCATTCAACAGAGTGCCTCAAAAGAATTGCAATATTTATCTTGTTTAATACAAATAAAATCAATTTTTTTTTCAAGAGATCAAAAATCAGTGATTGGATTGTTTGTGATTTCTGATTTTTTGGTTGATTTTCTTTTTATGTATTGTTGTTTTTCAAAATTTGAATTAGTATAGTTGTTACACAAATTAAGGGATGTTGTAATTTATTATTAATGTTGCGGCATTAATTGCGTCTTAAATATAAGAGAAAATCTGTTATTTTCCTATTAAAATGTTGGCAGTAGATTTTCATATACATAGCGCGGTATGTATATAGTGGCAGAGCTATGCATATTAATCGAAAGAGAGAACAAATTAATTAATAAGATGGGGAAGAAGGTAAATAAGTCTAATAAGACTGGGATTTGTGTTATTTATACTATTAAAATTGATCTTAAACTATGTGGATAATAATCCATTTATTTGTTCAATTTTAACCTAACTCTCGGAGTTACAGCAATAATTTGGGCCAATATATGTCCAATTTCTTCATTGAGTCCAAACTCTGTGGCCCTCTCATCGTTCAACTATTTTTCCTTTTCCCTTCTTCTGGACTTGAATATGGGCTGGCTACTGAAGCCCTCAGTGAATGTACCTTATTTTAGAACAACCCATTGATATTTGAAGGGGTTTAGGAGATAATAAGATTAGGTGGAAAAGTTATATTTAAAGTGTTGTTAATTGGCAGTTGATCATGATTTTTCTTTAAGGTGTGGTTTGGTTGGGAAAGAGTTGTCCCGGGACTTATTCTGCCATGTATATAGAATAACTTATTCCATCATTATGGTGTAAATAGTGAGATAACTAATTTCGGTACTAAATAATACCTCATATCAAACATGGGATAAAATAGTCCTTCATTTTATCCCGAAATTATTTATTCTTTATACCTCACATCAAACGCCCTTTAAGGGCGTGTTTGAAAAGATATTTGGTAATTGTGGATTTGAATTGATTGGATATAACTTATTCGGCCAACTAAGGGAAAGAATTTTGTACAACTGGGAGTAAGTAATTACACACTCCAATTTTCAAAAAAGGAGATTAAAGCATAATCAAGATAAAACTTAAATAAAATTAGGAAATAAATATAATATAAATAAAAACTATAAAAGATAGCAAAATAAAATTTATATTTTCCTAGAAAATAATATTTCCAACATATAGATTAATGCTTAGGCATAGGTTCTATTAATTCTTTTCCCCACAGTGATCACTCTTTTAATATCCTTTTTCTTTTTGACATGCTCTTTAGTTTGCATTTTCAAGAACATGGTGCAAGTGTTTCTTTTAGGAGGCATCACATGTAAAACAAATTTGGAACTTAGATTAGAGAAAAGAAGAGTGGTTAAAGAAGACAATCATGTGTTACATATGTGGGACTTTATTTAAAATTTAACAATTTTTGTTTGCCGTGATTTAATTTGTCTCAATTAAGCTTGTTCAGACTAAATACGAAAAATTACGAATTTAATTAATTCTATTAAATATTAAACACATTCCTAATGGTCCAAAGAGAAGTAGAGTACCTTTTGTTTCCATTTTATTTTGGAGCCGTTTCTTTTTAGTTTGTTACAAAAAGGATACTTAACTATATTAAAAATAATTTAATTGTAAGTTTTTTGGTTTACCGTTAATGAAATTGTTTATCAAATATAAATATCTAACTATATGTATTTTTAATTCGTCAAAATAAGCTATTTCAAACGTATTCTTTTATTATATCACTCACATTATACCATTTAACTTCAAAGATTTATGCAAAATTATATTATTTTATACTATTTTATGACAATGATATTTAGCTCAATTTATACGAACTTTAATTATTTCATTGATTATGCATTTCATTTATTAACATAAAAATATTATGTAACTCTATTCATCAAAATACAAAATTTGTGTATGCCATTATCTAATTTCTCAATTAAGCATGTTCAGACTAAATACGAAAAAATACGAATTTAATTAATTCTATTAAATATTAAACAAATTCCTGGTCCAAAGAGAAGTAGTACTCCTTTTGTTTTCATTTTATGTTGCAATCATTTCTTTTTAATTTGTTTCAAAAAAAAAAACATCACTTAACTATATTAAAAATAATCTAGTTTTAAAATTTTCTTTTACCGTTAATGAAATTATTTATAAAACATAAGTATCTAACTATATATTTTTAATAGTTCAAAATAAGCTTTTCCAGACGTATTCCTAATTATGTCACTCACACTATATCGTTTAACTTCAAAGATTGCAAAATTATATTATTTTAACTATTTTTTACAACAATGATGTTTACCTCAATTTATACGGACTTTAATTATTTCATTGGCTATGCATTCCACTTACTAACATAAAAATATTAAGTAACTCTACTCGTAAAAAATTATACTGAAGTAAAATGAAAAGAAATCATCTAAGTAACTTCTTTTTGGTAAAATTTTAACCCCAATTTGTCCATACAATTCAAAATTACATCTTGTTACATATTCAATGTATTGAGAACAATACTGTCATATAGAAGTAGGGTATAATAGTATTAATAATAAAGGAAGCCCCTTTTGGAAAGACGTTTTTCTCTCTACGTGAGAGTTGCTTTCTCCCTGCATGGGAGTATTTTCCTCCTAGTAGGATTCTAATTCTTATCTTGCTGAAGATATTCATTAACTTTGTTACAGATAATTACCCAACAACAACAAACAACCCAGCCTAATAAAATTTCATGTGATCTCAAACATTTTTAGCCATTCAAAACACCCAAAATACTCTCCTTGAATCCTAAAAACCCACAAAAACATATCAGTTTACTGTTTTTAATAATCAAACCACCTATTTTCACCACTTACCTTATAGATTTCTCAAAAACTAAATAGGTGAACATCAACTATGGAAGAGGAAATTACGGAATGTCTGTGAAGCTTTATTCTAATGGAAGACGAGAAAGATGCGGTTGAGCTCGACTTCTCTGATATTAAAATAAGTTTACAAGATTGTGAAGTAAGTGTCCTCGATAAAATTATTGCGGATAAATAAATAAGCTTACAAGGTGTAAGAAATACCATACCAAGGGTGTGGGGTTATCCCGTCGGACAGAGAATCTTAAAAATAGAGAAGAATTTCTTTCATTTTGTGTTTACGAACAAAGAAAGCATGAATAAAGTCTCGATTAGTACCCCATGGCTATTCGACAAGTACTTGCTAAATGTGCAGGCTTGGGAACCAGGATTAAAAAGCGATTCAGCGGTCTTCAATATATGTGAATTGTGGCTTCAAGTGTGGAGTATTCCTTTACACTGGATGTCACGAGAAGTGGGACGAAATATTGGACACTCGCTAGGAGGAACAACAGACATTGTGATCCTAGAAAATGGGAATAGAGAGGGCAAGTACATGCGGGTTAAGGCGATCATGAATATTGATAAAATACTGCCAAGGGCAAAGTTGATTAAATTAGGTCACGAAACAAAATGGGTAGAGTTTAGATATGAGAATCTGCCCTACATTTGTTAGTATTGCGGGATACTAGGACATAATGAAAAATCTTGCAGTACTAGGGAAAGAGATGTACGTGCGGGAAACTTGAAAAACAATTAATTTGGTGCGTGGATGAGGGCGGAAAATCATCTTATCATCATTGAGAATTCAAAACGACAAGAGAGGAATGAAACTTTAAATAGTAGCGGCCAACGTCATATGATAAAGTCGACAAAAATTAGGGATGGAGGAAATAATAATTCGTTGCATCAACTAATGGAGGGTACTGGATCCTCAAAAACACATCCTGTAGGAAAGCCTGATAGGGTACATGATTGAATATTCAAGAATAAAAAGGTAGATCAGTAACAAGAAAGAAAAATGCAAGTGAATCTAATCGAAATCTGAACGTTTGGCACAAACTGTTGAAAAATAACGATCAAACGAAAGAGCAGAACGAACAAGATACAGAGGTAAATATTCCAGTTAACAAAAATATGGCTATTGACCTGTGTACAAATAGTAATAAGGAGACGGGGATAATACAACAGGCGGGGAGGAGAAAGAACCCATCTTTGCGGATACGAGCGACGGAAGAGCAGAAAAGGAGTTATATATTTTATCAAAAATTGGTTTTGGTGATACGATAGATGAAGGATATTTTGAGGAGTACTTTTAGAGAGCTGTGAAAAGAGATACTAAAGGAACCCAAGTAAGTACTAGGAAGCAGGAGAAACTAGCAATATCCCAATCCAAGTCGGAAACGGCGAACTCGCAGGTATTAACACCTAACGATAATACTTCTATTATGATAGCTTCTTTAATAAATATTCCAGTTGAGGTAAGTAAAGGAGGAGAAGATAGTTTTATAGCTGCACGACTGGAAAAAAATACTACTAGTAAGGGGAAAAAAAGAATTGAAAAAGATTAGTTAAAGAAGTAGGTTGTACGCATAATAGCATAATGGCTAATTCGAAAGATAATTTATTTGAGATGGTTGTGACTGATTTATGTACCAAAAATTGGGGTAATAAAAGAGATGTGGAGAATAATGAGATGCTAGAAGTAGAGGCTAAAAACTAAAAAGTGTGGTGGAATGGGAGGCTATCCCAAAATAGCTCCCTTCCTCCAAATGAAGACGATAGTGTAGAATTGTCAAGGCTTGGGGGATCCTTGACAGTTCCCTTTTTTAAGGAGACAATAAGTCTCCACTCTCTGAGTATGGTGTTTCTAAGTGAGACTAAGAATTAAGAAAACGTGTTGAGGAGAGTTCAGAGGCAGTTGAATATGCCTCATGCAATCATTGTGGATTCGATTGGACTTGCAGGAGGGTTATGCTTGCTTTGGAATGACAAAGTGCAGGTATGTCAATATCACTCTACTTTGTTTTACATTAAAACATATGTGCATGATATAATGGAGAATAATAAACAATGGTGTGTGTTTGTATACTTAAGTACTGATAAAGCTATTCGTAGAAATCAATTACAAGAACTTTACGGCAGATATAATATTTGGGGATCAATGTGGATTATGGCTGGTGATTTTAATGACATTAGGGATAATTCAAAAAAAATAGGTGGTAGAGTTAGAGAGGAGTCTTCATTTATAGACTTTAAAAACTTCTTATGGGAGATTGGTGCTATTGACTTAGGTTTTAATGGAAAACCTTGGACTTGGTGGTGCTATAGATAAAATGATGGGATTATTCAAGAAAGACTTGGTAGATATTTATGTTCCCCTGAATGGAGACTTGAATTTAGTCAAGCTAACATCAATGATCTAGAAACGGAGGCTTCTGACCACTCGGTACTAATTATAAACTTTGAACCTAGCCCTATAAAAAGGAAAAAAAAGGTTCTTTTTTTTTTATAAAAGGTGGAGCTAAAAAGAAGAAGTAAATATAGCGATTGAGAAAACGTGGAATAGAAGTGGAGAAGGTACTAATCAATCTATAGTGAACTTTAAGTTAAAAAAATGTAAAATAGTGCTTCTAGCTTGGCTTCAAGATGGTAAAGGAAACTCTAGGAAAAAATGCAAGGGATTAAGAATAGGATTGCTGATCTTAGAAACGATGCTAGATTTTTTGATATTAATAAACTGATAGAACTTAATAAATAATTAGGCAAAGCTTATAGAGATGAGAAAATCTTCTGGAAATAAAAGTCTAAAGAGTTATGGCTTCAGGAGGGTGATAAGAATACTTTGTTCTTTCATATGAAGACTATTCAAAGACGTAAGTGTAATAAAATTAAAGGCTTTCAAATAGAAGATGGAAAATGGATCTCTGAACATAAAGAAATTGTGATAGAAGTACAATGTTTTTATAAGAATCTCTTTACTACTTCTAGACCATCCAACTTTGACCCTATTTTGACCTTGATTCATCCAGTAGTTGATAATTATATGAATGATAATCTGATTAAGGAGGTTACAAGTGAGGAGATTAACAAGGAAACGTTTGATATGAATCCCCTAAAGGTTCCAGGAGTGGATAGTATGACTCTTTTTTTCTTTCAAAAGTATTGGAATATTTTATCAAGAGATATTTATGAAGCAGTTAAAAGTTTCTTTTGTTCAGGGCATCTAATTCACTCTTGGAATTAGACTCTTATTACATTAATACCAAAAATTAAGAATCCTAGCGATATTAGCTAGTATAGACCCATTATCTTGTATTCAGCGATTTATAAAATTATTGCTAAGATTATAGCTGCAAGAATCAAAAGATACCTTCCTACTATTATTTTTCCTAACCAGTTGGCTTTTATTGGCAAAAGGTAGATTGTGGATAACGTGATTATAGCTCACGAGTTCATTCATATGTTGAAAAATAAAAGGCGAGGTAAGGATAAGTATATGGCTCTAAAGTTAGATATGGCCAAAGCGTATGACCGAGTGGAATGGACTTATCTACAAAAACTAATAACAAAAATGGGTTTTCATGAAACTTTTGCTAGGTGGATTATACAATGTGTCACTACCCCTACTTATCAATTTAATATTAATGGGGAGGTAACGGGGGAAGTGACTCCTACAAGGGGCTTAAGACAAGGGGATCCTTTATCTCGTATTTATTTTTTGTATGTGCGGAAGTTTATCTAGAATATTAAACCAAGAAGAAGCGAGTGGAGATATTCAAGGGTTAAGTTTGATTAGGAGTGGACCAACGGTTAATCATTTATTTTTTGTTGATGATTCCTTTATATTTTGTAATGCTAATATTCAAAATGCTTCGAATATTTCTGATATTCTTAAAAAATATGAAGATTATTTGGGTCAAAAGGTTAACCTTTCTAAATCAACTATATTCTTTAGTAAAAATACTCCTGAAAGTGAAAAGGATGAAATTATCGCAGCAATAGGACAACTAAGATCTACTGAGCTTGGGATGTATTTAAGTTTACCGGCAGTAGTAGGAAAATAAGAAAAAAAAAATGTTGGATTTTATAAAGGATAGAGTTAAATCAAAAATCAAAGGTTGGAAACATAATTTCTTAAGCCTTGCTGGAAAGGAAGTAATGCTTAAATCCGTTCTATCGGCGATACCGTCTTATGCTTTATCATGTTTTCAATTCCCTGATAATTTGTGTAAGGAGATTACTACTATTTTTTAATTTTTTGGTGGGGACATGATGAGAGTAGGAGGAAAATGCATTTTGAAAAATAGGAGAACCTTGTATTGCTAAATCGTATGGGGGTATAGGATTTAGAGAGTTAAAGTCGTTCAACCAGGCTCTATTGGGAAAACTAGTTTGGAGAATCTTAACTCACGAAAATTCTCTTATTTTTAGAATTCTTAGAAGTAAGTATTTTTAAAATACTTCTTTTCTCAAAGCTACTTCCTCTACTACTAGCTCTTGGGTATGGAAAAACATCATTTGGGGAAGAAACCTATTACAAAAAGGTATTAGATAGAGGGTGGGATTCAGAGATAGTATTAAGGTTTGGACTGACCCTTGGATACCCAATGCCTGTGGCTTCAAACCTAGGTTCCCTCAATCTCAAATAGATGTAGAATTACAAGTGAATGACCTTATTGATCATAGAAACCACACTTGGAAGCTTCAAGAACTTAAGAAGAGGTTTGCTATAGAGGATATCAACGACATTTTGTCTATCCCAATATCTAGTATTGGATCTCTAGATAGAATTATTTGGCATCACACGAAGGAAGGAATCTATGAAGTGAAATCTAGTTGTCATTTGGCGAGGGAAATTGATAGAAATAGTATATCCAATAGTGGTGGAACTCAATCTAGTTATCAGTCTTTTTCTAAAAAGTTTTAGAATTTTTTATGGTCTATGAATGTTAAAAATAAGTATAAATATTTTTTTCGTAAATGTAATATGAATGATGTTATTTCTAAAAGGCTAAAACATAATTGTGATGTCTGTAAGAGTTGTGGTGAGGATAGTGAAACTATTGAACATATGTTTTTTAGATGCCCGAAGGCTCAGATGGTATGAAACATTTGCCCTATTAATTGGCCAAAGATCGAAAATATTACAGATTTTGCTAGATGGTGGAAAGAGCTATATGATAATACTAATCAATATCCTGATTCTATTGAGCTTATTAAATTAAGTGTATCTATAATTTGGCAAATTTGGAAGGTTAGAAACGATAGGAACTTTAATGGTGTATTCTTTGAATCTAATGAAATTGTAAACAAGGTACTTTTTAATTTTCAGGAACATGAAAGTAATCCACTTGCTATGCCTTCTCTCACATTGGGTCCTAACCATACTACTAATAATACAATTATTGTAGCACAAGATTTTGTGATTATGTTTGCAGATGCTAGCTTACAAAAGGAGAAGAATATGACAAGCATTGGAATAACAGCTATGGATAGCTCTGGAAATTTGCTTCAAGCCCTTGGCTCCCCAATTCAATTTGTTGGAAAGACCATCATTGCATAAGCGCTTGCAATACAGACTGCATTGGAAAAAGCTCAAAAAAATAGATGGACAAAGGTACAGATCTTATCAGAGCAAAGAATGTAGTGGATATGGTTATGAAGAGAAGTGTAGCTTTATGGGAGATAGATACCACGTGCGAAGATATATAGAAGCTAATAAGGGTGTTTGAAGAAGTTTCAATTACATATATTCCTAGATCTTGGAATATGGTAGCGTACAATATGGCAAAATTTTCTTACATTTTTAGACAAATTAGTATGGACCTCTTGTTTTCCTTGTTGGGTTGTCAAAGATGCTTCTGCATCTTTTAACTCTTTAAGTTTGGCTTCACATTAATAAAATAAAGATATTGGTTGAAAAAAAATAGTATTAATATATAGTTAGTTAGTTAGTTAGTTAACTATTTTTTAAAGTCAAAATGGGCCAAGCCCTTTTATAAAATAAGTATAAATAACAAAAATCTCAGACTTTAGGTAGATAATTACCTTCTCTTTCGATTTTGTTAAATAGTTTTCTCTCTCCCAAATTTGTAAATTTATTTATACATGTCTCACGTACCTTATACATTACAACGTATGTAGAAAAGATTCTGCCACTAAAGATGGACACGATTAACGACATAATAATTATTATGCAATTATTGAATCCTTTAATTTCAGTAACATCTTTTTAATTTCAAAAATTTGAAACAACTAATGAATTCTTAGAATCATCAAAATTAGTCTGGATCTTTCCAATGTTCTATTTTTTTTCCATAATTGCAGAACCTTTGTTTTGTCGGCAGATTTCATCAAGAAGATGAACATTGTAATACTTTTGAGGCATTTAGGTGTCTAGCAATCCCAAATACAATATGAACGATACAAAAGTGATGAAATTATTGTTATATATAGTATTTCATATTTGAGGATGATATCGATAATTGCGATTAAATTAAAGACTAAAGAATTTCAAAAAAAATTGATGTCCGATATATCGTTCAAGGTAATTCTTCACCAATTGTTATAAGAAATGATATTCGAGTTAATCTTTATGTGAAGTTGAAGAAAAATATTTTCAAATTTATAATGTATTTTTTGTGCATTACAACATCGGATAAGTCGACGAAGGAATTAAAGTTCGATGGAAAAACTAGAGCTGTCGTTTATGATGAAGGAACAAAAACGGATGCGCTTTCTCTTTCTATGGTTGATTACCATCTCGATTATCACTTTATGTATTTATGTTTGTTATAATAATTAGTATATCATTTTGTGTATGATGTTGAAGATAGTGATGAAAGGACATTTATTTCACCGCATATGCATTATTGTATCATGTATATGTATAACTTAGAACTACTAGACTATTTTATTTACCAACCATATGTATAAGAACTACTAGCATGCTTTAATACACACACATAAGTGTTATGTATATCTATATGCTTTACAACATATATAGATAAGTGTCTATTGTATATGGATGTTCTTACCAACCATATACATAAGACACTTATATATATGGTTGTTAGAATATTTTATTTACCAGCTATATACATAAGAAAATAAATATGTATTTGAAATTGTTATATATATTTGAATGTGCTGTGAATTTTCTTTTTTTCTAAAACTGGATATACATAAGTGCACCAAAGCTCCCCCAACATGTGTCGCTGGACTACAAGAGTCTATCGTATGCAGTCTTACCCTGCATTACCTTGCATTTCTATAAGAGGTTGTTTTTATGGCTTGAATTTGTGACCTTCTAGTCACATGAAAATAGCTTACGCTCAAGCTCCCCTTCACATGACAACATCATGATTTTTGTAAAATCACTTTGTATGATAGTTCGTCCCGAATTTGAAAACTCCTTTCTTTTCACTTGTAGAGTAATTATCCTACGGACTACTGAGTTCAGGATCTATTTATTGTTTGAAGACTTTCTAGCAGATTCTCTTTATTTTCTGTTCATATTGTTAAAGTTCCAAATTAAAGAGTTTTTGCTTGAAGGAAGACTGGACAAAATGAATGATGTATAATATATCTTATTGTATTTAAAGGGGGAAAAGAAAAGTGCATCATAGTACTGTTGTATTTGTAAGAGCAAATCTTTGATTATAATGTGCAGTGAACACATCTAATTTCCTTGACCTAAAAAATAAACTACAACAACTGCTATAAATAAATGCCTTCCCTGAAAACAAGCCAAATATTTTGACCAAAATCAATATTAAATATGAACATGTATTTGATGATTCAGTAGCTTCTATATCGAACCACCTTGTTATAGACGCATTTTAATAGCAACACGAAGAATTAAAATTATTATCTCATTTCTTGGGAGATCAGTGAAATCAATCTACTGTTTTGAGTTAATCTCTTTGTCCTTGGCTTTTGCTATCCTAGACTTTTCAGGAACTCCTCTATTAACATGAAAAATGAGGAACTAATGAGCATCAAATATGAGAGAAATTACACTATTAAAAACTGTAAAACCCCGTAAAGTTCTAGTTTAATTCAGTCCTAATAGCATGCCAAAAGAAGTCCTAGACATAGAAAAAAATTTCAGCCAAGTATTGACACTTAGTCTCATTTTTGGCCTTGATATTTCAATGATCTTATTTTTTATCCTTACGACCTTAAAATATTAATTTTTAAATTTATTCATGATCAGAGATGCCAATAGGTCACCTTGGGTGAGTTTTGAATTTTTCGAACATCGTTAGAAGCATATTTGGATGTCCAAAATAGTGGGTCGATGCGGCACATTGGCCATCACATCGACAGTATCGTCACCAGCGACAAGGGTCATCATATCACCATCAACTCATCGCGTTGTCCATCCCATCGATCCCATTGATACGGCTAATCGCCAAACGTGTCACTGGGCATATTTTTGCTCATTTAATTCCGACTTTCCAAGGGTAATTGAGTCATTTTTCCCTCACTCAATTAAACAAGAACAAGAAATTAAACTCTCAAAAGGGCTAATTACATTCATTATTCACAAAATTCTCTCAAGGACAAAACCCTAGTCCATCAAACTCAAGATCAAGTTCCAAGAAATTTTGTACAATCTTCAACAAATCAACAATCAAGGTATGTTAGGTGTTCATCCTTGGGTTTCCTTCCACCCTTGGAGTTCAAGAACCCTTTTTAAAACTACAAGTTTATTAATTTTGTGATTTACATATTTGAATTGGATTGTGTTCATGTATGTATTGTTGTATGCTTTTCAAATCAAGATTCATACAAGTTTCAAGTGAATTAATTAGCGAGTATATAGAATTATGTGATCCTCATGTTAAACCCTTGAATTGCAAGTTGAATGTTGTAGCCATGATGTTTATATCTTGATGAATTCCATGTGCATTAATTATACTCCCTGAGTGTTTGATATATGTCTATGTAAATTGAGTAGTAAATTCATGACATGTTATTATGTGGTCCCATTCATGTACAAGTTCATGCCTCTCAAGTGTTTGACAAAATGTCTAAATAATGCATGATGAATAGGTAATTAATGTAATGCTTTCAAGATTTTTTCATGCTTTACTATTGATGATATCGAGTCCTAGGGGTATTCAATACCCAAAAATCTAGCTGTTTATCTAAAATTATAGTAGCTACAGAATAGTCTTAGTAGTGTCATGAACAGTAGTGCTCAGTCAGTTACAGAACTCAGTGAACTCGGTCCGGTTCAATCAGTCAACTTGAGCAGTAATAGTTCAGTTAAGCCTAGTACAGTCTAGTGATCAGTTCAGTGTCTATTCAGTTGGGAGTAGATTCAGCATCGAGCAAATCTAGGGATGAGGGCTCACCTGCCAGTTGAGGGTGTGATCTTTAGTAGCAGTCCCTTAGTTCTAGAACTACATAGCCAACGTAGGTTAAATATATCAACTTGTCTGTTGAGGGTTGATAAAGTTTTCACCTGCCAGTTGAGGGTAACACATATCTCACCTGCTAGATGAGGGTGATTCTTTAGTAGATCCACATAGCCATTATTAGTACTTGTGGCATGGTACTAACACCCTTCCAACTGGGGTCATAGGATGGACCCCAACTCAGTTTATAATTGGGGTATGTCGATTAGATAAACACTCTCACATTTACAGTTTCAGTTTCAGACTCAGTATAGAACTTATTTTTGTTCTACAAATTCAAGACTGTCAGAAATAGTAATCCAGTTATCAGTAGTCTCAGATATCAGTCACTCAGTTATCAGAACTTAGTATTCAGTTTTAGTATGATCTCAGATACAATATATATATACACACAGTATTGTATATTCAGTATTTACAATAGTTTCAGTTATCCATGTACTCTCATTCAGTTATGTTCATATCATTCAGTCAGTTATTGTTCATGTATATGAGCCCATGCATTTCAGCCTTACCTTATCTAGCATACTTTTTGTTTATGCTATGATGTCTCATATCATAGGATCGGACGCTCAGTTTCCTGACCGTACTTAGCAGCTCAAGTTATTAGCAACAGTTATAGTGGTGAGTCCTCATATTTTGAGGACGGAGTTATTTACTTCAGCATTCCAGTAGTTCAATATATTCAGCAGTCGGAGTTAGTTGGGGATTTGTCCCATCAACTCCATATTGAGACAGTTAGAGGCTTGTGGACTAGACTATTTCATACCGATGCTCAGTTTTTTTAGTGTTATTATTAAAATTCAACATTTGTTTTTAGTTTATAAACCTTATGGAAATTTCAGCCTAACTTTTAAATATATTTTCAATATTATTATTATTCAGTACTCATAGCAGGTACCAATCATGGGTTAACTTGTGGTCCTTCGGTGTGGTAAGCACCGTGTGATCCCCAGGGTGTAGTCTCGGGGTGTTACAAACTTGGTATCAGAGCCTAAGGTTCAATAGAGTCCTAAGGAGTCTTAAAGTCGCATCAAGTAGAGTCTTATACAAGGGTGTGTAGCGCGGCACACTTATGGGCAAGAGGCTATGAGGTGTTTATAGGAAAAGTTCCCTTTTTTTAGTATTCATGCCGTGTGAGTGAGCATGATCTCAAGTTAAACTCTCCATCTAATCTAAGTTCCCATTTATAGAATATGCCTCCTAAAAAGACTAATGAAAGAAGAAATGGAAACTAGCCAGCACCTCTGCCCATTTAGTTAGATCCCCTGGATGAGCATGTTTCCCACATAGAATTTAGAGCATCTTTCACCACTCTAGCTTATTTTGTGGTATCCCAGAACAAATGCCCAGCTGATATTCAGGCCAACCCAGTGGCAAATACTGTTGCAGCTAAAATTCAAGACTTTACCCGAATGAACCCTCCTTCATTTTCAGGGTCTAAGTCTGAAGAGGACCTATAGGAATTTTTTAACATGGAGCAAAAGGTAACAGATATTATGGGGGTAACCGCTAGTGAGATTACTGAGTTAGTTGCATATCAGTTACAACATATAGCACATATATGGTTTAAGCAGTGGAAGGCAGATGGGCTACAGATGCAGGGCCTATAGAATGGGAGGAGTTTGTTATTGTCTTTCAAGATAGGTTCTTCTCATTGGAGTTGAAGAGAGCTAAGGTATTAGAATTCATTAACTTGAAATAGGTTAGCATGACAGAGAAGGAGTATTCTCTCAAGTTTACTCATTTGGCCAGATATGCTCCTCATGCAGTAGCTGAAAGAAGATCTAAGATGAGTAAGTTCATATCTGGTGTATCCGATAGTGTGATCAAGGAGTGTAGGACCGTAATGCTGATTAAGGAGATGGACCTGGCTAGGTTGATGGTCCATGCTCAGCAGATAGAAGAGTAGAAGACTAAGGATAAAGAGAGGGAGAACAAAAAGGCTATTATAGGTAGCTTCAACTTTACTCAGCTTAAGTTAGAGGGTGGTAATCATTCTTAATTCTACCTGAATTCTTCAGTTCCTGCTCCATCCTCAGCCAGTGCTTTAGTGCCTATGTTCAAAAATGGTAATAAGGATAGGGCACCAGGCTCTAAATCTCAAGGTAGTGTTAGCAGTTCTCGAATAAATCCTCTTTACCAGAAGTATGGTAAAAACCATCAGGGTGTCTTTAGATCTGGGAGTAATGTGTGTTTTGGGTGCGGCAAGCCAGGTCATAAAATTAGAGATTGTCCTCATCAGGTTCACAGGGTTAGTACAATCGTCCCCTAGCTCAGTCCAGTTGTCCAAATCAGTAGGGTACCACTTCCAGTTCCACTAGTGGGCAATGCCCAAATAGTCTCTATGTACTCCAGTCATGATAGGATCAGGAAAGTTCTCCTGATATGGTCACTGGTACATTACAAGTTAACTATTTACATGTTTATGCTTTTCTAGATCCAGGAGCTTCTTTGTCCTTTGTAACTCCTTATATAGTTGTTGACTTTGGAGTCAGTCCTAAAATCCTAACAAAACCCTTCTTAGTGTTAACCCTAGTAGGTAGAACTATCATAGCCCAGCGGGTATATAGGAACTGTCCGGTTATGGTATCTCAAAAAGTTACTTCAGTATACTTAGTAGAGTTAGAGATAATAAATTTTGATGTCATTCTCGCTATTTATTGGCTCCATTCATGCTATGCTTCAGTTGACTGTAGAAATAGAGTTGTCTATTTTTAGTTTTCAAATGAACCTGTCCTAGAATGGAGGGGTAGTACTTCAGCACTTAGGGGTCAGCTTGTTTCATTCCTTAGAGCAAGAAAAATGATATGCAAGAGGTGTGTCTATTATCTCGTTTGAGTTAAGGACTCTAGTTTTGAGACCTCTATCTTGAGTCAGTTTCAGTAGCATGCGAATTTCTAGACGTGTTTCTCAAAGGTCTTCCCGGAGTCCCTCCCAAAAGAGAAATTGACTTTGAAATAGAACTTCCTTCAGATACTCAACCCATCTCTATTCTGCCATACAGAATGGCTCCAGCTGAACTTAAAGAATTAAAAGAGAAGTTAAAGGATCTCATAGGTAAGGGGTTCATCAGGCCCAATGTTTCCCCATGGGGCACACTAGTTCTATTCGTGCGTTAGAAAGATGGTTCTCTTAGAATGTGTATTGACTATCGTTAGTTGAACAAAGTCACAGTCAATAACAAGTATCCACTTCCCAAAATCGATAACTTATTTGACCAACTTCAGGGTGACAGTTACTTTTCTAAGATTGACCTCAGATCAGGCTATCATCAACTCAGAGTCAAAGAATGTGACATTTCAAAAATAGATTTTAGAACTCGGTATGGTCACTTCAAATTTCTAGTCATGTCATTTGGTCTTACCAATGCCCCAGCAATTTTAATGGACTGGATGAACTACGTGTTCAAGCAGTACTTGGACATGTTCATCACAAAATTTATTGATGATATTCTTATCTACTCCCATAGTGAAAATGATCATGCAGACCATCTTAAGATAGTATTACAGACCCTTGGATCCCATCAGCTGTTTGTCAAATTTATTAAGTGCAAAATTTGTCTAAGGTCTATATCTTTCCTTGGTTATATAATTTCTGGTGATGGCATTAGAGTTGATTCTCAAAAGATTGAAATAGTGAGAAACTGGCCAGGCCCATCTCTCCATCAGATATCAGGAGTTTCTTGGGTTTGACTGGCTATTACTGATGATTTGTTGAAGTATTTTCATGTATTGCATCTCCCATGTCCAGATTGACTCAAAATAAAGTCAAATTCTAGTGGTCAGATTCTTGTGAAAAGAGTTTTCAGGAGTTAAAGACTCGACTTACTATAGCCCCAGTTTTGACTTTACCAGATGGTTCAGATGGGTTTGTTGTGTATTGTAATGCTTCCAGAGTTAGTTTGGGGTGTGTTTTGATGCAGAGAGTCAAGGTCATAACCTATGACTCTAGACAGCTTAAGTCCCATGAAAAGAATTATCCCACCTATGATCTTAAGTTAGCAACTGTAGTATTTGCCTTAAAGATTTGGAGGTACTATTTGTATGGGGTTCATGTTGATATGTTCACAGACCATAAAAGTTTGCAGTATGTATTTTCTCAAAAATACTTGAACCTGAATCAGAAAAGGTGGTTAGAGTTATTGAAAGACTATGACATGAGTATTTTGTATCGGCCGGGCAAGGCCAATGTAGTGGTTGATGGTTTCAGTAGATTTTTCATAGGTAGTGTTGCTCACGTTGAGGATGGTAAGAAGAAGTTAGTTCAGGAAGTTCATCAGCTTGCCAGGTTAGGATTTCATTTGGTTGATCATCTGAAGGTAGTGTATGGGTGCAGAATAGTTCGGAATCTTCTTTGGTTTCTGAGGTAAAAGTAAAGTAGGATAGGGATCCCATTTTAGTTAAGCTAAAAGAGTTAATCAAATATCAAAAAGTAGAGGTTTTTTCCCAAAGGGGTGATGGTGTATTGGGTTGCCAAGGTAGGTTATGTACGCCATGTATGGATGGCATGAGGTAGTGGATTCTTATAGAAATGAATAATACGCGTTACTTGATTTACCCAGGGGCCACTAAGATGTACCGCAACTTGCGAGAAGTCTATTGGTGGAGTGGGATGAACAGAGACATTGCCGAATTTATGGCTAAGTGCTCTACATGTCAGCAGGTGAAGATTGAGCACCAAAAGACTAGTGTGTCTATGCAGGAGTTCAGTATCCTCACTTGGAAGTGGGAAGAAGTTAACATAGACTTTGTGATGGGTTTGCCTCATACTCTTCATCAGCATGATTTGATTTGGGTCATTGTAGACAGGATGAACAAATTCACTCATTTATTCCCTGTCCATAGCTCTTACTCAACCAAGGACTATGCTAAGCTCTACGTTAGAGAGTTGGTCACAAGCTAACCCTTTTCTAGTACCTATACTGAGCACTGGATAATATAATGAAATACATGCGGAAAACTGGAGAAAACTTGCCATAAGGTTCAAAAACTTAACATACAACTGAATAATGTCTATCAATATCAAAACTAAAACAACTGTCAGTATAACTAGTCTGAAAAACTCTGTAGTCTGAAAGCCTCTAAATGTTTGAACTCTGGAGTTAATGGGATATGTCCCCAACTTAATCCATCTACTAAAATAAACTGAATCTAATATAATAATGAAATAAAGATCATCCTCGAATGAAGAGGACTCACTACTGAGTCTATTACAACTGACTAAAACTGAACTGCTATGGATGCTCTGGATCCCGTGTGCCTAAACCTACGATATTAAACATCATAGCAAAAGAAATGCGTATGAGATCAGTACGTGGGAATGTACTGGTATGCTAGATGAGGTAAGGCTAAATGCAAGGGCAATAATCAATAGCTAACTGAATGATATGCAAGAGCTGGATTAGTGTACATAGAGAATTTGTAACTACCAAATATACTATGCATACTATGACTGAGCATACTGGGACAGAATTTGATAACTGATACTGAATATACTGTCAATTTGATATTTCTGAACATATTGAGTTCTGAGTATTTAAAGCTACTGAAACTAAAATCTGAGTTTACTGATGCTAACTGACTGTATCAGAGATCAGTCCTATCTAGAGGGTGATATCTGAGCATACTGATAAGAACAATAATTGAAGAAATTTGAGATCAAGCCTATCTAGTGGGTGATCTCTAAATCTGCTAATAGTGATAATAATTAACTGAGATTGAGATCAGGCTTATCTAACAGATGATTTCTAGATCTGTTGGTACTGATAATGACTTACTTTATTTGAGACCAGGCCTATCTAGCGGGCGGTTTATGAATCTGTGGAACTATTTAAGTTCCTTACTGAGCTAAGTGACTGTATTTGACAGTCCTGAATTTTGAAATTTCTATTTTAAAGATTGAAACTGAAACTGTGGCTATAACTGTAGGAGTTCTCACTTAACCAACATACCCCGAATCTGATCTAGTGGGGTCCAACCTGTAACCCCAGCTAGAAGGGTGTCAGTACCATGCTACGGGTAAAGACCTCTGCTATGGTCAAGCCTCTCTAACGGGTGACCATGAACAGGAAGTCAAGCCTAAGGCAGTATGATAGTTAAGCCTTAATCTAATGGGTGACTCCTAGTGCTGCGCTGGCTATGCAGTTCTGGATTTCAGGGACTGTTACTAACGACTCTGCCTCTCTAACAAGGAAGCTTTCATCCCAACACTCGCTCGATGCTAGTTCCTACTCCCAACTGAAGGACTCTGAACTAATTCTTAACTAAACTTAGACTAAGCTAAATCTGTTACTGTGATATTTCTTTACTGATTTGACTGAGTTCACTTGGTTCCGTTATCTGACAGAATATTTATGAATTCTACTTTCTGTTTGAATGTGACTGAGTCCTGTGACTTACTAAGCTTTACTGAAATTTGAACTGAGTACTGAGCTTGATTAGACTGAATACTGATACTGGATTAAACTAGTACTGAGATTACTGAATTTTCTTAATGTTCTATCACTGACTGAATTGTATGGATCATCGCACGACTGATATTATCTTGAGATTGACTCGGCTCTAGACAAGCGGCTAAGTTTTCGGGTATAAATAGCCCCAAGATTCGATAGCATAAATAAATAAGATAGGACCACACTTGAATATCATGACAATGGACTTTCATTCACAACACAATCCATACGATATCTCGCCAATCACTTGAATGTCATAAACATGTAAATGTATAGGGTATGCATACTAATATCTCATAGTTGTTCAATAAGGAATACCCATGGATAAGAATTCATGCAACTTATCATAATGCATTCACTAAGTTATTTCAACAAATGCTTGGCATGCACTAGTTATCACATAATTGGGGATTTCATTCTTAACATACTAAAAAGGCATTATTCTCTTTACTTAAGCACTCTATCAAACCTATAGGGAGCATGCTTAGGTTATACCACAGATTCTATACTTAATTATCACGAATACATCAATATCATGCGACTTGAAGGGATTTTAATCATGAATATCACATAGTAGGATCAAAGCTTGGATCTTTGAAATCAAGTCATGAATTAAAACTCATCAACAACATGAACTTCAATTTCTATTTACAAAAATCATGACAATCTCATAAATAAATAATCTTTAATTTAGAAAAGGATTCTTGAACTTCTTGGGTGAAAGAAACCCAAGAATCAACATCTAACATACCTCAAAGGCTTGAATCTTGAAAGAGAATGTCTTTTCTTGAAGGTTATTAAATTGGAAATGATAATTTCTTGGTTTCCTTAATGGAGAGATTGAATCTTGTTCTTGAGAGACGATCTTGAGAGGAAACCCTAATTTTCTTATTCTTGAGAGTGGAGGGGATTTAAGTGTTTTTAAAACTGATTTATAATGGTTATGTACATGGTTTTGATGATTTAAGTCATGGAACGTGAAGGAAAGGTTCAAAATACCCCTACAAAATCACTTTCCAGTTGCTGAAATTCTCAGCTGACGACTAAGGCTGATTAGCCATCAGATCTGTGATAACCCACAGCCCAGGTCGTCACCTAGGAGCTGGAATTGATGGATTGCTATCTAAGCTTGACGACGTGGATAATAAGTCATCAGAAATTTGATAATCCATCAAGAAGGTCATCAGAAATTTGATAATCCATCAGACAGGCCGTCAGAAATGTGATAAGCTGTCAGACAGGTTGTCACTCAATTTCCAAGCTGACATGCTGTAGTAAAAAAGGTATAACTTTTTGTTCCAATATCGGATTTGGGAAAAATTGGTATCGTTGGAAAGATAATTCAATTAACTGTCTATTGGTGGGTCATGAAATCAAAAATTGTAGTATAAAGAGAGATATGATCATTTGAAATTGACTATGGTAATATCCTTCCCAAGAATTCAATCGGTAAGGAATGTTTTGAGTCGTCTAATAGCTAGGAAGTATTTGAGACCCTAATACACATCAACCTTGATCATAAAACTACGAAATTACTAGAATTTATTTCTCATAATCTTGAATCATGGTTCTACTATGGGTTAAGAATCTCGGGATATTACAATATCTCCCCCTTGGGAACTTTCGTCCTCGAATGTCGCTTATTAGGCTTAGAGTACTGATTGGCTGAGCTTACTTAAGGGACGAGAAAATCTAAAACATGACTATGAAACTAGAACTACTAATATTCTGAGTTTTTATTCTAAACATACATATCTGATGCATGGAATACACAGCTGAAACTATTGATAGGTTAAATTCTCATAATGAACATGCATATCTGATGCATGGATACTTGACTAAGTTTCTCTCGTGAACGCATGACTGAATACACTGATGAACTAAACTTTTCTACTGAACATTCATATCTAATGCATGAATATTTAACTGAACTGACTCTTGAAAGCATGACTGACTATGCAGTGATAATTGATGCAAAGCTTATAATGAGGACCTGAATAGAAAATTGAATAGGTTTTAGGAATTGAAAATGTTGGGGATTTATATGGTATCTCCCCCTTAGGACACTATGTCCCTTTAAGAACACTTACTTCATCGAAGTACTTGAGAAAACTGAGGCGATGCACAAGGCACCTATGAACTGGTTCATAACTAAACGTCTGGGATCTGAATCTAATAGATGATATATGAACTGAGTTATACTCATAACTACTAGAATATTCTATCTTGGAATAGTTACATGCCTGATATTTCTGATAGCATGATTAGGTGAAAAGATGAGAAAATAATTTATGCGAATCTGACTGTCGGACTGCTAAACTGACTTGCTGGCTCTACTAACTAACTCATGCTGAAAACTTATAATTAAATAAAGTACTTCTTCTGTACTCTTTCTACTATACTCTCCACTTTATCCTTAAGCTATCACCGTAAGTCTATGAACACTTTACTAAACTCTGAATTGCTAATACTATCTCCTGGGATACAACTCTTAACTCTCTTTAGTCTCTGTAATCATCATCACATACTTATACTCCTTTCGACACATGCTTGTCTCACTAACACATTGTCTACTTCTATTCCTTTATAGGCTACTTATACGACCTCCACACCTTAATTCTTAGTTTGAAGCCCATAAACTTAAATTCTCCCTGCACTGTACAAGCCTACTGAAATCTCTAAAACATGTCTAGCAACTTATACATCAACATAACATCCACTACTATCATGGGCTGCTAATATCATATCTTTTAACTTACATCTACGCCTTCATACTTAGTCTAAAGTCCACCGACTTAAATTCTTCAAAGATTTCAAGCTTAGTTTCTAAAGCATGACATGAATATCCACAAATCTTTAATAATCTTGCTACTCTCATCCTAGCCTTCAAATGTCACATCTCTTAAACTTATATTCTCCCCATACAGTGAGGATTACCACTATACACACATCAATAACACATATAACTTCGAATTACTAGACTTAAACTCTTGCATACATTGTTTCAAGCCTACTGATTCACCTTTTATACAACTAACCCCATGAAATATACTCTACTTAACTTTAGACAACACCATCCCAAAACTATCTGCGGGGACTATCTAAGAAAGCTCTATCTATAGGAATTTAGGCTTCAATACTTTAGTTACCTTAAAAGTAAGGTAAAGCTGACATGAATGGAACATGATGAAAATCCACATAAGTTTCTTAGAGAGCCTTTCTACAGCCGATCTGAGATATGAAAGAAGGAAAACCATTTCTATAAATATCTTATAGCCTCCTATACAAAAATGCGGCACACAATACACCCATGCACAAGACTCTACTACATGCAGCTTTTAGACTCCCTAGGATACTATTGAACCTTAGGCTCTGATACCAAGTTTGTAGTGTCTCGATTTTCTATAACCGGAATGCTACAAGGTGTTTATGATCTCGAAGGACCACAAGCTAACCCTTTTCTAGTACCTGTACTGAGAACTGCATAATATAATGAAATACATGTGGAGAACTGGCGAAAACTTTCCATAAGGTTCAAAAACTTAACATACAACTGAACTTAGATTGAGCTAAATCAGTTACTGTCATATTTCTTTACTCATCTGACTGAGTTTACTTGGTTACATTATCTGACAGAATACTTATGAATTCTACTTTCTGTCTGAATGTGACCGAGTCCTATGACTGACTAAGCTTTACTGAAATTTGAACTGAGTACTGAGCTTGATTAGACTGAATACTGAGACTGGATTAAACTAGTACTGAGATTACTAAATTTTCTTAATGTTCTGTCACTGGCTGAATTGTATGGATCATCGCACGACTGATATTATCTTGAGACTGACTCGGCTCTAGACAAGCGGCTAAGTTTTCGGGTATAAATACCCCCAAGACTCGATAGCATAAATAAATAAGACAGAACCATACTTAAATATCATGACAATGGACTTTCATTCACAATACAATCCATACGATATCTCATCAATCACTTGAATGTCATAAATATGTAAACTTATAGGGTATGCATACTAATATCTCATAGTTGTTCAATAAGGAATACCCATGGATAAGAATACATGCAACTTATCATAATGCATTCACTATGGCATTTTAACAAACGCTTGTCATGCACTGGTTATCACATAATTAGGGATTTCATTCTTAACTTACTAAAAATGCACTATTCTCTTTACTTAAGCATTCTATAAAACATATGGGGAGCATGCTTTGGTTATACCACAGATTCTATACTTAATTATCATGAATACATCAATATCATGCAACTTGAAGGAATTTTTATCATGAACATCACATAGTAGGATCAAAGCTTGGATCTTTGAAATCAAGTCATGAATTAAAACTCATCAAAAACATGAACTTCAATTTCTATTTACAAAAATCATGACAATCTCATAAATATATAATCTTGAATTTAGAAAAGGATTCTTGAACTTCTAGGGTAAAAGGAACTCAAGAATCAACATCTAACATACCTCAAAGGCTTGAATCTTAAAAGAGAATGTATTTTCTTGAAGGTTATTGAATTGGGAATAATAATTTCTTGGTTTTCTTGAAGGAGAGCTTGAATCTTATTCTTGGGAGATGATTTTGAGAGGAAACCCTAATTTTCTTATTCTTGAGAGTGGAGAGGATTTAACGGTTTTTAAAACTGATTTATGATGGTTATGTACATGGTTTTGATGATTTAAGTCATGGAACGTGAAGGAAAAGTCCAAAATACCCCTACAAAACTACTTCCTAATTGTTGATATTCTTAGTAGCTGGAATTGATGGGTTGCTGTCTAAGCTTGACGACATGGCTGATAAGTTATCAAAAATGTGATAAGCCAGCCATCAGATAGGTTATCGTAAATATGATAAGCCGTCAGATAGGTTGTCACAAATGTGATAAGCCATCAGACAGGTCGTCACTCAGTTTCCAGGCTGACATGTTGTAGTAAAATATGTATAACTTTTTGTTTTGATATTGAATTTGGGCAAAATTGGTATAGTTGGAAAGATAATTCAATTATCTATCTATTGGTGGGCATGAGATAAAAAATTCATAGTATAACAAGATATATGCTCGTTTGAAGTTGACTATGGTAATATTCTTCCCAAGACTTCAATTGGTAAGGAATGTTTTGAGTCGTCTAATAGCTAGGATGTATTTTAGACCTTAATACACATCAATATTGATCATAAAACTACTAAATCACTAGAATTTATTTCTCATGTTCTTGAACCATGGTTCTACTATCGATTGGGAATCTCAGGGTATTACACATATCATCCTCATGACAGTCATGCATTTATATTTCAGTTCAGTCATGTAATCATGCTTCAGATGTGCATGTTCAGCATACAATCTTAAATCTATCAGTATTCTTAGTTTAGTCAGTTTTATTCAAGGACACATGTTACCAAGGGGGAGATATTGTAAGACCCCATAAAGTTCTAGTTCAATTCAGTCCTAATAACATGACAAAAGAGGTCCCAGACTTACAAAAAAATTTGAGCTAAGTATTGACACTTAGTCTCATTTTTGGCCTTGATATTTCAATGATCTTATTTTCGATCCTTATGACCTTAAAATATCAGTTTTTAAATTGATTCATGATCAGAAATGCCAATAGGTCACCTTGGGTGAGTTTTAGATTTTTTTAGACATTGTTAGAAACATATTTGGATGTCCAATATAGTGGGTCGATGCGATCTTGATGCGGCGTGTCGGCCATCGCATCGACAGTATTGTCACCAGTGACAAGGGTCATCACATCACCATCAATGCATCACGTTGCCATCGCATCAATCCCATTGATGTGGCACATCACCAAGCGCATTACTAGGCATATTCTTGCTCGTAATTCCGACTTTCCAAGGGTAATTGAGTCATTTTTGCCTTGCCCAATTCAACCAAAATGCAAAATTAAACTCTAAAAAGGGCTAATTACATTCATTATTCACAAAATCCTCTCAAGAATAAAACCCTAGTCCATCAAACTAAAGATCAAGTTCCAAGAAATTTCCTACAATCTTCAAGAAATCAACAATCAAGGTATGTTAGGTGTTCATCCTTGGGTTTCCTTACACCCTTGGAGTTCAAGAACCCTTTTTAAAACTACAAGTTTATTGATTTCATGATTTACATATTTGAATTGGACTGTGTTCATATATGTATTATTGTATGGTTTTCAAATCAAGATTCATACAAGTTTCAAGTGAATTAATTAGCAAGTATGTAGAATTATGTGATCCTCATGTTAAACTATTAAATTTCAAGTTGAATGTTGTAGCCATGATGTTTATATCTTGATGAAGTCCATGTGCATTAATTATGCTCCCCAAGTGTTTGATAGAATGCCTATGTTAAGTAGTAAATTCAAGACATGTTATTATGTGGTCCCATTCATGTACAAGTTCATGCCTCTCAAGTGTTTGACAAAATGTATAAATGAATGCATGGTGAATAGGTTATTAATATAATGCTTTCAAGATTTTGTCATGCTTTACTATTGATGCTATCGATTCTTGGGAGTATTCAATACTTGAAAATCTAACTTTTTACCTAGAATTATAGTAGCTACAGAATAGTCTCAGTAGTGTCAGGAACAGTAGTGCTCAATCAGTTACAGAACTCAGTGAACTCAGTCTGGTTCAGTCAGTCAACTCGAGCAGTAACAGTTCAGTCAAGCCTAGTACAATCTAGTGCTCAGTTCAGTATCTATTCAGTTAAGAGTAGGATTCAGCACCGAGAAAACCTAGGGATGGGCTCTCACCTACCAGTTGAGGGTCTAATCTTTAGTAGTAGTCCCTTAGTTCCAGAACTATGTAGCTAGCGTAGGTTAAATATATCAACCTTCCAGTTGAGGGTTGATAAATTATTCACCTGCCAATCGAGGGTAACACATATCTCACCTGCCAGATAAGGGTAATTCTTTAGCGGATCCACATAGCCATTATTAGTACCCATAGCACGGTGCTAACACCCTTCCAACTGGGGTTACAGGTTAGAACCCAACTCAGTTTATAATTGGGGTATGTCATTTAGATGAACACACCCACAGTTACAATTTATTAGATATAAATTGCTTATGTATAAGGTTTTAAATGCATAGTCTACAACGTATAATGGAAATTTAAATACAATTCTGCAAACATGTTATGTATAACCTGCAATGTATAACGTAAACTTAAGCTCTGCAGTTATCTTATACATAACATGCTTATGTATCAGATAAGATTAAATGCAGTTTTGCAATGGCCTTATACATAACATACATATGTATAAGAAAACTTAACTGCATAAACAATAAAATCCTATACATTAAAACAAGGGACTCTATAATGTATAAGGTAAATATAACTGAAAATCAACAACACCTTATACATAACATGCTTATATAATATTTAAATTTGTTTGTATGAAAAAATTCATAATAGGTCAACCAATATACATTGCGTATTAATGTATAATATGAAAATGGGTCAAACCATATGCATTGCGTGATAAAGTATGTGAAGTTTAAAACACAATAGATATCGCATAAAAAATGCAATTTCAACCTAATACATAACATAGATATGTATATCAAAGTATATGAGTGTGTAAAATCAAGAAAAAGGTACAAATCAAATCACTACACCTCTGGAAACTATGGTTTTGCCGATCCTTCACTTTTATTCTTACTTGAAGATTTTGCAATGACCTTTTTAGAGCTTTTACGAGTAACTTTCCTCAACTTTTTCATCTTTACTGGAACATTTCAGTGTTTTGATCTGTTTTCTGCGAAATTGAGATTCTCAATATCGAATGTACCAGGAACAAATCCAAAAATGGAATATGATTGTTCTCTAACATCTAATTGGCTAATTTTTAAACTAAAGCTTGAACTAGACTCGATTAAAGTGCTTAGATTTTTAAAATTAAGCACATGTAACAAAGAAACCCGTTCTATTTAAAGTTTGATAACGTTTAAAAAATAGAAAAACATGCAATAAGGAACCCCTTTGGTTTAAGATTTAGTAAAGTTTTAAAAACTGAAAAACGTGTAACAAAGAACCCAAATGATTTAAGATTTGGTAAAGTTGAAAAAAATTAAAAAATTAAACGAACCTCAAAATTAAATTGAAGATGATGAAAAAGTTGAACAATCTGATAAGATATTATTTGAAATCTTAAAACCGCCAGATTATGCTAGCTTGATTTTAGGCATACATTGTAGAGCATTGACCGTGTAAAAAGGTGTGGTTTGATATGTATAAGAATTTAGGAGAGAGAAAGCCTAAATAATGGGATACTTGTAATTAGTTTGGGATATTTGTAATAGTTTTGAAAAATGAGATTTTATGTAATAACTGTAATTTAATTTGTGTATTTATCTAAATTCAAAAAAAACAAGCAATTCGACAATAATATTTACAATGCAAATGGGCTGGGTCACAAAATAAAGAGAAAAAAAGGTAAAGTCTGCTATAAAAGATACAAATGAAAAGGAAAAGTGAGAAAGTGAAGAGCCTTCGATAAAGATCTCTGTCATTTCAAAGTTGATCTTGTTTCTCCTTGGCTCTAGCCAATAGCTAGTCTAGTTTTTCATTGCTCCATTGCTTCAAACAAGAAGCCTTTTTAAATTTTATTATCGATTTTGTCCTTAAAGATCTGGATTATTGTCTGCTAACTATAATGATAACTGTAAACCTCTGAGCAAAGTTGCACACTTCTCTTTAAGGTTGTCTGCTTCCTCCTTAAAGTAGCTGATGATTTTACAATTCTAGCTCTTCTTTGTTCGAACATTTATCTAAGTATTGAGATAAGTTTTAAGATCTTATAAACAACCTGTTAGTTAAATTACTTTACCTCTTAAAACCCAATCGAGAGGATGAATCTCTAGTGAGGTTAATACCATCATCCGATAAAAAAAAATAATTAAGCTACGTATTGGTCATTTTTTTGTTTCTCTTTGCATGTACTATTCTGCCTCCAGATTTGATTAAACCCAGAGAAATATCATAGTAAATAGATAATCTTGATGTATCATCATATGACACCCAAAATTCTCACAGATGTAGATAGTTTCTTCATATTAGTGTTTTTCTATTGTGTTTGCACTGGTATTCCTTTTAAATAAAGTGAAATTGCATTAGCCAGCTTAGAAATACTGCAGACTTGTTACTTTATTATGCATTATGAAATGGTCTTCTTCTAATGTTTGGAGTGCTATGCTAGGAACGTCTTTAAAATAATTAAATTGATAATCCCTGTAAAAAAAACAAGGTTAAACATTGAGCAAGAGTATTTTCCTTCCAAAGGGAGTAAAGTAGTCTCACTGACAAACAAACCCTTATACTATTTATGCCTTCCACTCCCTATTCTATGTTCCATGGAACCTACCAAACTCCTCTGATAATCTGGACTAAAAGCAAAGGACCAGACTCTATAATAACATTGTTAAGGTTTTTATCCGTATAGTAGGTTGAATCCTCTCTAAAAGTCGTAGCCTCAGCCACTAGATTCATAGTATCAGGTAGTCTTCCCCCTTTTGGAAAAACAAAATCACCATATGAATTTCTTTTGAAAGAAATTACTAAGCTAGGGCTAGAATTGCCCATTGGGGATCCATCAGTATTACATTTAAACTAGTGTATAAGAGGAGGGACCTATTCAACAAACTTAAAGGTAAAAATTGGCATATATCTATCAAGCCTCTAAATAATTTTACGGCAGTTTTCAGGAACTTCTTCAACGTTTGAGTGACGTCCTACTTAACTTTGTCAATTGAAATTTTTTATCCATGCAAAATTTTGTTCCTTCTCTTCCAAAGGAACCATAATATCAGCATATACATGATCTAATAAACCCCCTTAACTCCAATATTATCATCAAAACTTTACCATTTTTTGATATTTGGCTTAAGGCTTGAGAGAGGATTAAACCTTGGGGAACTAAAAAAGTATGTCCAAGTACAGTGTGCAACTTCTCCATTCAAAAATAAGTGTTCAATAGTTTTAGTTACTTTTTCTTCACAACACCAGCAAAATTGTGAGATATTAGAATTTCTTGAATTCGTCAATTGTGAAATTGGCACATTACTTTCTAATTTCTCCAGGTAAAAAAAAAGAATTTTAAAGGTAGATCCTAACACCATAATTTGTTCAAATCATCACATCTCTACTTTGTTCATCAGTAAATCCTATGACCTTTTGACCTTAAATAGACTTGTATTTGTACCTATCCACCAAGGTCTATCACCTTGATTAGATAATTTACTTTGACTCGCATGATTTCTGATATATGCTACTACATACTCTGGAACATGATTCTCTATTTCTTCAAAATTTCAACCCTCTTTATTTAGGAAAAAATCAAAATCTTTTATCTCAGACATGTGTGTACTTCTGATTGGTGACTGTAAAGAGGGCCAAGATTCATTCAATTTTCAAACTAGATGCTAGAGGTACCCTTTTAGGTTTCCACCCAATGACCTTCTCCAGCTTATTCCTATTCATCGACATATATTTCAGACCTGTGATCCACCATTTCATCCAACAAGGGATGAAATTTGCTTTTTATAATATTTGTACCAAATAAAATTGAATCCCATATCGTTCTGAATTCTAAATCTCCACCACAGCTTAGCATATAGGTCTTGGAAAACTTCAAACAATGATCTAAAATAAAGTCCTCCTTTATGCTTAGATAAACATATTTTATTTTATGATGTCCAATGCTTACTTCTACCTATTTCTTTATTGCTCTAAAAAAATTTGGCAAAATTTTGATGAAGCACTTTAATCACACAAATAGGTGAAACAATTGCAAACATATAGGAGTTCTTTGAAGAGCACTAGTGATTAGGATTTCCTTACCATCATATCAAATCATTTTGTCTTTTTAAGATTGTAATTTTACTTTCACCTTTTTTAATTAGTTCTGCATAGTGCTCCTTCCTCTTTTGGAATGAGTAGTAGGGCATCCTAGATATTTTATAGGGAATGAACCCTTATTCATACCAAAACATTGCTCCACCATCTCAGCTGTATTTTTTATTGCATTCTTGTGCATGTAGAATAACCTTCTATACATGTTCACATTTCTGACTTTCATAATCTTTTATAATGCTCATAATCTTATTTAAAGAATCTTCATATACAAAAGAAAAAATAATAATGTCATAGCATTTACAAGATGATTTAAATTGGGGCTCCATTTAGGCAGTTAATATACCATAAATAAATCATTCAAAAACAAAAAGTTAAGAGTCCTAGTGAGAATTTCAGATGCCAATATAAATAGTGTAGGAGATAGGGATAGGGGATCTCCCTGTTTTACTCTCTTAGTAGAGTGAAAGAAATCATGAGAACCACCAATTATCAAAATAGAGTAATAGTTGTTAGAAATCAACCTTCATATCATGTCAATTATTATGTTAGAGAACTCCATCTTCCTCAGGACTTTCATTATAAAGAATCATAAGACTCTATCATAAGTTTTTTTTATATCCACCTTAGTTACCACATTTGTAGTTTTTTCTCATTTCCAAATGCCATCTACCAATTATTAAGTTAAAAGTACATTTTAAGTCTGGGATCCTTTGACAAGCCTAAAGAAAATAATTTAGCTTAGGATTTTGCGGGGTCTTACAATAATCTTCCTTAAATGCAAGGTATTTATTGTACTATGTTTTAGCTCTTTGTATCTTCACTCCATTTTCAGTAGTAGGGTCTTTATAAAATTACTTTTCTTTAATTCAAACAATATATCCTCTAATCAATAACTGCTGAAAAAACATCAACATAAGTAACTCTACTTCATCAGTAAGAGTTTTTTTCATCTTCCTAATCTTCTTATTGAAATTCAGAAAATGGTTAGTTGATACAAAAGAATCCAAGTTCAATATGACCGCTTCTTTAAATGATTCATAAGAAGTCTAGATATTAAGGAGTTTGAAAGGCCTATTTAAATTAAGAGATTTGATTTGACAAATAACAAGAAGAGATGCATGCTCAGAACCATTTCTAGTTAAAGGTTCCACCTCTAATTAAGTAAAAACTTCATGAAATTCTTTATTCCTTAAAATTATATCAAACCTCTAAAATATGCGATCATCACCTACTCTACAATTCCACCCAGTAAAAGGGTTGTCTTTGAAAGGTATTTGAACTATATCGCTAGATTCAATAAATGATTTAAAGTCATTAACATTAGCATCTTGAATAGGAACTCAACCTATCTTTTCTTTCTAGTTCCACACCACATTAAAGTTCCCTCCCATTAGCCATAGATGATTCATACTATGAGCTATAATGTATAAGTCTTCCCATAACTCTAATCTAAGAGTTCTTTCAAATTTAGCATAAGCAAATTAAGTAACAAGTACAGCACCAGATGCTATTTTAAGCAATTTTAGCTAAATATTGATCAGAGTTTTCTAAAATTGTCACTTCATAATCATGATTAATGAACACTCAGATCTGTCCATTTCTATTGTAGTTTCCTTAGTTTATCTATAGACTATTTTGGTATTTATTAATATATCTGACATGTTGAAAAGGTTCAAGTAAAGGCACAAAAGCAAATTTATCAAACTTGTGAAACATTTACCCTTTTTGAATAGCTTTTTGTGACTTAACTAACCTAATATTTCAAACAAAATCCATCATTGTTTACTTGAGTTGTTGAACACGCGCTCCTCTTTGGCTGCATCCTTGTAGGCTTAACACATCTCTACTCCTTTGTTTTTCTCTTTTCTGAATGATTTAAGGGACTTTAGGGATCTTTGAAAGATCTTTGTATCTCTGCAAATTTGCCCCTCATTATTCACACCGGCTTTGTCATTCTCATCGCCTTTGGTTGATGACCTTTCTATTTCACTAATATTGTGAGTAAGGATGCCATGCAATGCTTTATTAGGTGCTTCAATTTTACCCAGTGCAATCAAAGATTCATCATTTTCACAATAATAAGGATCTTTACTACTGTCAAAGGGATTTGATCATTGGGCATGGAACAAATAACTCCATATATTTTCTCTACTATAATTATATTTGTCTCCAATATTTAATATTATGCTTCATGAGTTTTGTGGTGCTGCTCACTATGTTAATGTCCATCCCTTCACCTATTGTCACTTTTTCACTATTTTCTCTATTATTTGTCCCAATTTTAGTTGTATCTTGAATTTTTCTTTCCTGATTATCATCCACTGCTGCTGTGACACTTACTGCTGGAGGTTCTAAATTATTTTTTGGTGGTGGAACATTTTTAGTTAGTGGTCAAACACTCTTCTCCTCCTGTAATTTTAGTTTTCCTAGTTTTATCTCACTATCCTTGCATAATAGTTGTCTTTGCTTATTACTTTTTTTATTGCTTTATTATTCATATGAAATCTCTACGACATTTATACAAACAACTTTCAATGGATTTATTATGTTTTAGTCTCATTATCCTTCAGGTTTTGTTGTTGCATTTCCTTAGCAGATGGAGTGATCCACTTCTTAGTTGATATATCTTACCTTTCTCCCCTATTACTACCTACCTTGTCAGCCTGATTAAAATTATGTGTTGTTATCTATTTTATTGATGTTCGGTGGTGATGTTAATGTTTCATTCTTGTTGATATTGCCCTCTTCTATGTCTTCTTCCTTTTTACTACCTCCTGGTAGATCCCTTGTACTCTCTTTCTCATTTTGAAAAATATCAAATAGATCCCTTGTACTCTCTTTCTCATTTTGAAAAATATCAAAGAAACTGGTGGTTTTGATGTTGTTACTAGTTTGTGACTTTTCACCACGTGGTGATTTCAATATTTTACCCTTTTCAAACCTAAACCTTTTTTGTTGGGGTTTCACTTAGACATGACAAACTTACCTTTAATGAATCTCTTATACACTAGGATGGTATCTACTTTTGTATCAGCTATCTTTTTCTCTTCTTCATGGATTTGTTTCCTTAATTTTAAATGTAAAGTCCTGCATTCACTCTCATGATGGTCTTAGATCTTACAAGTATGACAATACTTATGAAGCATGTCATATTGTATTTTGATTCTTTGAATTCTAGCTTCCTTTGTTTTATTGTTCACCACCTTTAATCCCACATATTATGTTAATGTTGCTGCTAAATCCACTTGCACTTTGATCATCATACAACTTGATCTAGTTTTATTAATGGTAGCCATATCTATATGGATCCACTGTTTTAAGATTCCAAAGGAGCTTCATCGAAGTCCGAAAAATCTAAAACTTGTCCAGAATCACCTATGGACATTTCTGATCATGAATTAACTCAAATATTAATATTTGGAGGACGTGAAGGTTATGAAATAAGGTTGCTAACTTTTGTGGCTAAAATGGCTTTAAGTATGAGTAAGCTAAAATATTCTAAGTCTGGGACCCCTTAACAAGCCTAATGGACTGAATTAAGCTTAGGATTGTGTGGGGTTTTACATTATCTCCTCCTTGGAAACATTCGTCCTCGAATGAGACTGCTAAGACTGAGAATACTGAGATACTGACTTACTTACTAGACATGAACATTTGGAGCATGACTATATGACTGATATTACTAGTATTCTGAATTATCATACTGAACATGCATATCTGATTCATGAGTATAGCTAAACATGATTCATGAATAGATGACTAGGATTACTGATAAACTGAATCTATATATGCGGGACATGTATATCTGATGCATGAATACTTGACTGAACTGATTCATGAACACATGAGTAGATATGTGATGGTAACTAATATCGAGTTTGTAACTGAAATTTGAACACTAAACTGAATAAGCTTAAGAAAAACTATTACCTTGAGTTGAGTCTGGACTAGCGGAGAATAGATGAGGTTACTTGGTTTGCATGTCTTCTTCTGCTTCCCAAGTAGCTTCCTCAAAGGAATGATTCTGCCAAAGAACTTTGACAAGAGGGACTTCTTTGTTTCTCAAGCTGCAAATCTGATAGTCAAGGATTTCGACTGGAATCTTTTTATAAAAAGGTTGTTCTGAATATCTATGCCCTAAACAGGGACTACAACTGCTGGGTCACCTATGTATTTCTTTAGCAAGGAGACGTGGAATACTGGATAAACTAAAGATAGATCTGAAGGACACTTAAGCTCATAAGCTACCTTTCCAAAATGACTGAGGATTCAATAAGGACTGACATATCGGGGACTGAGTTTCCCCTTCTTGTCAAACCTCTTTACCCCCTTTATGGGAGAGATTTTCATGAATATTAAATTATCGATCTCAAACTCGAGATCCTTTATTGAACACGTATGAACGAGAACATGAGAACATAACTGAGCCTGGAACATAATGTGATACATAAACTAAATATCGTAAACTGAACTGAGCCCCTTGAATATATGGCTTACGGCTGAAATTGAAACTTGAGGGTCAACTTATGAGTACCCATTACTCCAAATGGGATTCGTTACGTGAAAACAAACTGGGAGGTTAAGGACATAAAAGCTTCGGGGTTATGGTGCATCTCCTCCTTGGGACATTATGTCCCTCGAAGAATGCTAACTTGGCTGAGATACTGAGAAAAAACTAAGGCGATGCACAAGGCACCTTCGAACTGAGTTATGACTGAATGTCTGGGATTCTGAAACTGGGACATGATACATGAACTAAGATGAACACGCAACTACCTAGTTTCTCCATCTTAGAATAGTTACACTAGAGATTTTGAGTAGTGCGACTAGATAGAAAGATGGGAAACCAAACCATACGAACTTGTCCGCCTGACTGCTAAACTGAATTACTAGCTTTACAGACTAACTCATGCTGAAAACTCATACTCGACTGGAGTATTTCCTTGACACTCTTTCTATAGAGTTCTAATGACTTTTAGGGAACATGGAATCTTGGCATGGCTAAATAAAATATCTGAAGAAGAAATCACCTCCTGGCTAGAATTTTGTAATGTGAGGTGAGGCCTATGAAACATCACCTAAAATAGGGTGACTACACCCTACGCGCTACAACTACAACCCTTCAAGCTTAGACGTATTCCTCAAATACTTCGTTGACAATATTCTCCACCTTAGTACATCACTTCACTTGAGGCAACTGAAAGTATTCACCTGGGTATTGTGCACGTATGCATAAGCATACTAACTCATCTGACTAACTGAATAGCTGATAGCTGAATACGGGGTATGTAAGACTGAACTGCACTTTATCTAAATAGCTGGACTGAAACTGTAGAGTATTATGCAAATAAGGTAAGAACTAACTGAGTATCATAAGATAACTGAGCATGAATTTGGGGATGATGGCATTATTTGAAAATACAAGATCGAGCGCATAACATGATTCTGAAATAGTCTGTAAACTGAGGTACTGAAATACTGATAACTGAATAACTGATAACCGTACGCTATGGTCAAGCAAACTTAAAACTGAACTGAGTTACTGATTTGATTATTGGACTGGGTCTGGGATTGAGACTGTAACTAAGATTGTAACTGAGACTGTGATTAAGACTATAACTGAAGTGTTGAGTTATGATAAATGGATACTGACAACTGAGGTTTAGACTAGTACTAAAGTACTGGGTTCTGATGGCTCAGCAACTGATAACTGATAGCCATGGTTTTGTAGAACTTTCTAAGTTCTTTGCTGAATTCTAAGGCTGAATACCGATTATTGAGTACTGAATACTATACTAAACTCGACACTTAACTAAGGCTTGAGGAATAGAATATCAATATCTTGGGTGGATCTACCAAAAGATCTAAACTGTGGGTATACATAACAAGATCTGAATTCAGTCGATCTTTAGAAGTGTAGCATGAGTCACAGAAACTGAGCATACTGTAAGGCATGGCATGAGCACATAAGTTATGATCTGCATGACCTGAGTCTGGAGTTTCTGTGTTCATGAAATACGATTCGTAACACTGAGTAAACTGGAACTCCTAAGGGAACTATAAGCGTAGAGTTGAAATGAGCTACGATCATTGCACTGACATATAATACATAGATAGATATCATGACAACTGATAGGCTTTGAGAGTTTGAAGTACAATTCTGAGATGATCTGCGTGATCATTTTTCCTACGAGAATAGATAAGAATGTCATCGATAAAGACTATGACAAACATGTCTAAGTACTTCTTGAAAACACGTTTCACCAAGTTCATAAAAGTTGCTGGGGCATTGGTAAGACCAAAGGACATGACTAAGAATTCGAAGTGACCATACCGAGTTCTGAAGGTCTATCTTAGTGAAATAGCTGGCACCTTGAAGTTGGTCAAAAAGGTCATCAATTCTGGGAAGTGGATACTTATTCTTGACCGTGACTTTATTTAGCTGACGGTAGTCTATACACATTCTGAGAGAACCGCCTTTCTTACGCACGAATAAGACTGGTGCACCCCACAAGGACATGCTGGGTCTGATGAATCCCTTATTTAAGGGATCCTTTAACCTCTTTTTCAATTCTCTGAGTTCTGATAAAGCCATTTTGTATGGAAAAATAGATATGGGCTGAGTATCTGAAAGAAGATCAAATCCGAAATTAATTTCCCTTTCGGGAGGAACTCCAGGAAGATCTTCGGGAAATGCATCTCGAAACTCACATGCTACTGATACAGATTCAAGAGTGGAGGTTTTTGAACTAGAGTCCTAGACTCGTACGAGATGGTAGACACACCTATTTGATATCATTTTTCTAGCTCGAAGGTAAGAAATAAGTTGACCCCTAAGTGCTGAAATACTACCCCTGCACTATAGGATGGGTTCATTTGGAAACTGAAACTAGACAATTTTGTTTCTGCAGTCGACTAAGGCATAGAAGGAATGAAGACAATCCATGTCGAGAATAACATCCAAATCAGTCATCTCTAATTTGACTAAGTCTGCTGAAGTAACTTTCTGAGATATCATAACCGGATAGTTCCTGTATACCCGCCTAGCTATGACGGATTTACCCACTAGGGTAGAGACTGAGAAAAATTCTGCTAGAATTTTGGGACTATCTCAGAATCAACTATTATATATGGAGTAACAAAGGACAAAGAAGCTCCTGGATCAAGCAAAGCATAAACATGAAAATGATAAACTTGTAACGTACCAGTGACCACACCAGGAAAACTTTGCTGATCTTATTGGGAATGAAGAGCAAAGAGTCTGTTTAGGCGTTGCCCACTAGTGGCATTGGAAGAGGCACCCTACTGATTTAGGTGATTGGACTGAGCTAGGGGGACGGGTATGCTGACTCTGCGAACCTACCTGAGGACACTGTCTGACTCTGTTGCCTGGCTTGCCACATTTAAAACACACATTGTTGCTAGCTCTGTAGCTACCCTGGAGGTTTCTACCACACTACTGGCAGAGAGGATTTGTTCGAACACTTTTTGTTCTAGATATTTTAGCACACTTATTCTTTCTCCCTTCTTTCCTAAGCCTCTTTTCCTCACTCTGTGGAGCATGAGCCATAAGCCTTGGTAGGATAATGGCCAGATGATTATTCTGAGCAACTACTGAATATGCTAAGGTGGTGAAAACAACTCTAAATTCAGAGTGGGAGACATGCTCATTCAGGGGATCTGCCTGAACGGGTGGAGGGGATAACTAATCTTCACTAATTCTCTCGTTAGCTTCTCTGGAAGGCATGTTCTGGAAGCATAAGGAAGAGAAAAATTAGACTGAGAGTTTAACTTAAGCTTGTACTCACACTCACGACATGAATACTGAAAGAAGGGAAGATTTTCCAAAACATCTCGTAGCCTCCTGTTCATAAGTGCGGCGCTCAACACACCCATGCACAAGACTCTACTAGATGCGTCTTTCAGACTTCCTAGGACATTATTGAACCTTAGGCTCTGATACCAAGTTTGTAATGCCCCGAATCTGTACCCCAAATGCTACACGGTGCTAATAATCCTGAAGGACCACTAGCTAACCCATGACTGGTACCTGCTATAATAACTGAATAATACATGGAAATTAGCAAAAACATGCCATAAATACATGTTTCTTCTATTTCTACAAGTAAAGATCTTCGTATCGTAATGCCTATTATGTTGGCTTGGCCTTTTATAAGTGGAGACAGAATAAAACGTCGATAATAAAGGCGTTTACTGTCTGTTCTTGATTTAACACACTTTCACTGTAATGTCCGAGTAGATAATCTTACTTTCTTTCAAACCATAGTACTATTTGTAAATAATACTAAATAATAGAGCTATCACAATACCCAAAATCTAAAAGTCAATACTAAAATCTGAATAACTGTCTGAAATACTCTAGTCTAGGAAACCTCTAATTGCCTGGTCTATGGAGTTGATGGGACAAGCCCCCAACTAACTCTGACTACTGATACTAAAATTGAAATACTGTAAATAATAAGGATGTCCTCGAACAAATACGACTCACCACTACTCTTACTGCTGAAATTCTAATCTATCAAGGATGCTCTGGATCCCGTGCATCTGAACCTATGATATAAGATATCATAGCGCAAAAGAAAGCATGCGTTAGTACTTTGAATGTACTGGTATACTAAATGAGGTAGGCTAAAATGCATGGGTTCATATGCATGAACTATAATAACTGAATAACATGAGTAAGACTGAATAAGAGTACATGTATGAATACGTATACTATAACTGAGATCGTGCTACACTAAATCTACTGAGTCTGAATACTAATTTACTAATTAACTGAGTTTACTGATACTATATTACTGATAACTGAAGGACTGTATATGATATTCCTAAATTCTGAGGAATTATACTGAGTTTCATGCTTAGTTAGGTGACTATATCTAATAGTCCTGAATCTGTAGAACTGAACCGAGTTCTATTCTGAGGCTGAGGCTGAAATTGAGACTATGGGAGGTAATCATCTAACCGACATGCCCTTTTTCTAAACTGATTGGAGTCCAACCTGTAACCCCAGTTGAAAGGGTGTCAATATTGTGCCACGGGTAAGGACAAACTGTGAGTTAACCTTCTCTGATAGGAAGCTCTTTCGTCAATCCTCGCTGGTAAGAGAACTCGAATGAGATGTATCAACCCTCATAAAGTCTGGTAGGAAGATATCTTAACCTACATTGGCCACATAGTTCTAGAACACAAGGATTGCTTCTAAGGATCACACCCTTTATTGGGGGTGAGCCCTTATTCTTGGGTTCACTCGGTGCTGAATCCTACTCCCAACTGAATACACTCTGAACTAATTTCTAGTTTGTACTAGAATGTACTGAACTGTTACTGAGTTTACTGCTTAGCTAAATTGAATTGAGTTCATTGAGTTTCCTTTAACTAATGAAATACTACTGAATTCTGTTAGCTGATAGGGTTTACTGAAGTTTGAACTAAATACTGAGTTAGACTGAACTATTACTGAATCTACTGAGTTTTTCTAAGTTCTATAACTGAATAAGAGTACTACTGATCATGACGTGACAGATATTGTTCTATGACTGACCATGGCTCTAGACAAGCAGCTAAATAGTCGGGTACAAGTACCCCGAGGACTCGATAGCATAGATCAAGAGACATGGCATAAACATGAAATATGTAAACTATGAACTTGATCATCATTCATTCATTGGGGCAGTTTAACAAATACTTGCATGATATATCTTGTAAATAGGCTATCTTGACATGAATACTTGCTCTTATTAGTTCACATGAACAATTTATCAAATACTTGGAAGGCATAGAATATGTGCATAACACTAATCAACATGTGAGCACACAAATTCAAATATCAAATTCACAATTTGAAGGCTTTAACATGGTCTCACATGATAAGACATATAAATCAATAAACCCCACATGAAAGTTAGCATAAAACATGGATTTGAAACTCAAATAACCATTATAAACATGAATATTATCAAACCTATCATGCTATTTATGAAATCCATATACTTGAAGTTTAAAAATTGATTCTTGGACTCCAAGGGTGGAAGAGACCCTTGGAAGAACAATTCACATACCTTTGTTGAAGAATTTTTGAAAGTTTATGGTTGAATCTTGAGTCTTGATTTGAAATTAGATCTTATAGGGTTTTATTCTTGAGAAAATTTGAGAAAGAATGACTATATTTACTCTATAGGGAGTTTAATTTCGTGTTTTGGGGGCTGAGAGTCGAGGGAAAAAGACCTAAATACCCCCAAGAATGTGGTATTTTAATGATTGAAAAATGAGCTATCGACGCACCGCGTCGATGCCATCGATGCGATAGTCGATGTGTCATGCCATGTTCACGTCAATTCACAGGAATTGGACGCTGGTAGCTGGAGAAAATATTAATCAATGCGATAGTCGATGCAGCGTGCCAACATCACATTGATCCACTATTTTAAGATTCCAAAGGAGCTTCAAACGAAGTCCGAAAAATCCAAAACTTGTCTGGAAACACCTACAGACATTCCTAATTGTGAATTAACTCAAATATCAATATTTGGAGGATGTGAAGGTCGTGAAATAAGATTGACAACTTTTGTAGGCTAAAATGGCACCAAGTCTGAGTACTTAGTTAAAATATTCTAAGTCTGAACCCCTTGAGCAGCCTAAAGGACTAAAATAAACTTAGGATTTTACGGGGTCTTACAATAATCCTCCTCAAATGCAAGGTATTTATTGTACTATGTTTTATCTCTTTGTATCATCACTCCATTTTCAGTAGGAGGGTCTTTATAAAATTACTTTTCTTTGATCTAAACAATATATCCTCTAATCAATAACTCCTGAAAAACATCAACATAAGTAACTCTACTTCATCAGTAAGAGTTTTTTTCATCTTCCTAATCTTCTTATTGAAATTTAGAAAATGGTTAGTTGATACAAAAGAATACAAGTTCAATATGACCACTTCTTTAAATGATTCATGTGAAGTTTAGAGATTAAGGAGTTTGAAAGGCCTATTGAAATTAGGAGCTTTGATTTGACAAATAACAAGAAGAGATGCATTCTCAGAACCACTTCTAGTGAAACGTTCCACCTCTAATTGAGCAAAAACTCCATGAAATTCTTTATTCCTTAAAATTATATTGTATTGCCTCGAAAAACGGCTCTCAGAGCGTCGCACGGTGCTTGAGGCTGTGAGTAGCCCCAAGCTAACCCTTTGAGTCATTTTTATTCAATTCAACACAAATCAACGGGATTTTCATAAATAACCCTCAAATATCAACAGAATAATCATCATCCAAGAATAAAAGAATTTCAGAAAGATAACAAAATACGACTTATTAGTCAACTCCCAACATCTATACTAGTCTGACAAGCCTCTAAGAAAATCAATAAAACCAGCGAGCCATTGAGACATGCCCCAACTGACTCATACTCAGTTATCAAATGTAAAATAATTTCATAAAACAAACATCAGACATACGTCCTCAGAACATGAAGACTCACCACGACAGAAGATGTAGAATAGCGTGCCCAAAGAATCACTGTCGAACCTAGAACTGAGCACTTGAACCTACATTCTAAGAAAATGCAGCCCACATCCGAAGATGTGGGTCAGTACCATGGAAAGGAACCGAGTATATAGGGGTGTATGCAGTTGTATAAACATCATCATCATAAATATTTATAAAAAATATGCAGGATGTATGAAAGACTCACATAGCCCGAAGAAAATCATCATAATCATGAGAGGATGAAATAAGTACAATAACACATGTGAGTCATCATATAATTTGTCAATCACTTTCAGTTCATCAAGAATATCAATTCTCATAATGTAAATATCATTTAAATCTTTTGAAAGAATAACTTTAACAATTCCACTTTCAAATCACTTCACCATTCACCATAGACACAAGGAAACATACACACACTGGGAGATCCTATAACTGACATAAACCATGTGAGCTACATGGAGTCCAACGTACAACCCACGTTGGGGAGAGCCCTCATATCCTTGCCATCAGAGTAGGACTATCGATATCAAATCCACACAAACTAGTGACCACTATATAAATCAGCCTCAGGCTCACTCCTATAGGGACACGTAGTTCTAGGGAAGTAAGGTCGCTTTATACCTCCCACTCGGTGCTAAAGATTTCTCACGGACTTAGCTCAGATTATTTCAAAGACAATCCACAACAAAACAATTTCAATAATATATAAATATACATTGGGAGCCATCATGCTTCCCATCTATCAAAATCAACCATGTTGTGGATTTCTTTCACACTCGAGTTCAAAACAACTCCATTAAGACCAAAAGGTCAAATCATTCAAAATATCTCAAATATTCAATATCAATGTGCTTATAAGACACACTTTCTCAAAAAAAACACAATTTTCAATGGGAATTCATGATTCAAATATCAAAATCATGATAAATATCATTCAAGGTTCATGCTTTATATCTCCACACATGTAAATTCATCTTTCAAAATTATAAACATCAAGATTTCATAATAATCATCATAAGATATGGGTTCATGCTTCAAATTCATAAAAATCAAATAAAAATCATGCCTCTGTAAAGAAAATTACTTTTGGGCACAAGAATGAAAGAGAGTTCTTGTTGAAAAACCCCACATACCTTGAATGATAAACTTTAGATCGATACTCATTTTTGAGATGTTAATCGTGCCTTTGAATGATGGTTCTTGGAGTTCTTAAACTAGGAACTTGGAATCTTGAATAAATTTGCAGAATTAATGGTGAACTTTGGAGGTTCTTGAAGTTAGATGTAGGAGATTAGGGTTTTATTTTTGAGGAAATTTGATGAAATATAATATATAATGCTTCTAATAGGCTTTAATATAGGGTTTAGAAGGATTTTAGGTGACGGAGAATGACCAAAATGCCCCTAAAAATCAAATAATTCTCGAATCTGTCCTTTGGTGGATTGTTTTGATAGTCTGAAGTAGATCAACCATAACGTTTTACTCTGATATCCAAATTGGATTAAACCAATTTCATTAGAAAGAGGACTCTCATATATTTCCATTGATATATAGTATCTCACCCAGATCACTGTGTACGAAAAGTTATGATTGTTTGAAGTTGACCCAAAAATTCTCTTTTGATAGGCTGAAGTAGATCGACCATAACTTTTTGTTCTAATAGACAAATTGGATGAAACCAATTTCATTGGAAAAAGGACTCGCAGAGCTTTCCGTTGATATAT
>NC_061117.1:171327294-171327375 GCF_002878395.1 Capsicum annuum | reverse complement strand
AATGAAATTGGTTTAATCCAATTTCATTAGAAAGAGGACTCTCATATATTTCCATTGATATATAGTATCTCACCCAGATCA
>NC_061117.1:171293288-171324294 GCF_002878395.1 Capsicum annuum | reverse complement strand
AAAAATTTATAATTCATTCTAGAAGATAGAACCCAACACGTTTACACACAAAATTTCAATGAAAAATTTTATGGGGTATTACATATATCAAGCCGCTAAAATATGCGGTCATCACCTACTCTACAATTCCACCAAGTAAAAGGGTTGTCTTTGAAAGGTATTTGAACTATATCACTAGATTCAATAAATGATTTAAAGTCATTAACATTAGCATCTTGCATAGGAACTCAACCTATCTTTTCTTTCTAGTTCCACACCACATTTAAGCTCTCTCCTTTTAGCCATGGATGATTAATACTATGAGCTATAATGTATAAGTCTTCCAATAACTCCAATCTAAGAGTTCTTTCAAATTTAGCATAAACAAAAGAAGTAACAAGTACAACACCAAATGCTATTTCAAGCAATTTCAGTTAAATACTGATCAGAGTTCCATAAAATTGTCACTTCATAATCATGATTAATGAACACCCAGTTCTGTCCATTTCTATTGTAGTTTCCTAATTTTATCGGTAGACTATTTTGGTATTTATTAATATATTTGACATGCTGAAAAGGTTAAAGTAAAGTCACAAAAGCAAATTTATCAAACTTGTGCAACATTTATACTTTTTGAAAAACTTTTTGTGACTTAACTAACCTAATATTTCAAAAAAAATCCATCATTGTTTACTTGAACTGTTGAACATACGCTCCTTTTTGGCTGCATCCTTATAGGCGTAGACACATCTCCATTCCCTTGTTTTTTTCTTTTCTGAATGATTTAAGGGACTTTAGGGATCTTTTAGAGATATTTGTATCTCTGCAAATCTACCCCTCATTATTCACACCAGCTCTGTCATTCTCATCACCTTTGGTTGATGGCCTTTCTATTTTATTAACATTGTGAGCAAGGATGCCATGCAATGCTTTATTAGGTGATTCAATTTCACCCAATGCAATTAAAAATTTATCATTTGCATAATAATAAGGATCTCTACTACTTTCAAAGGGTTTTGATCATTGGGCATGGAACAAATAGCTCCATATATTTCCTCTACTATAATTATATTTGTCTGCAATATTTTAATATTATGCTTCATGAGTTTTGTGAGGCTGATCACTATGTCAATGTCCATCCTTTCACCTATTGTCACTTTTTGTAATGCTTCAATTTGCTGAACCAAAATGCTACATGGTGCTCATGACCCTGAAGGATCACAAGCTAACGAATGACTGATATCTATACCTGTACACTGCATAATATGATATAATAATGCAGAAACATGCACTGAAAGGCCATAAGGTTCAATACTGAACATAATCTGAATGATATAACATCTGTGTAGGGTAATAGAATACCTAAAACAATACTAAAAATACTGAAGTCTAAAACATGATAGTCTAGAAAATCTCTAACTACTAAACTGTCTAAGTAAGGAGCTGATGGGACATGTCCCCAACTAAATCCAACTAATAAACTAATTAATGAGATAATAGGGACTAATCATGTCCTCGAATGATGAGGACTCACTTCTAACTCTGACTGTTGAAACTGGAATCTACTGCTGATCTGGAGCTCGTGTCTCTAAACCTATAGTATAAGACACCATAGCACAAATGCTTTAGTACTTTAAATATACTGGTATGCATGTGAGGTAGGCTGAATGCATGGGGTTCATATGCATGAACAATGATAATAACTGACTAACTATCATGAGCATGAGAATACATGCATGAGACATAAAAACTGACACTACTACTGTGATAACATGGTTATTGAATCTAAATATAACTGAAAACATGAGTGACCGTATCTGACAATCCTGCATCCGATGGAACAATCTGAGTTCCATACTATATCTGAGTTGACTGTATCTGAAAGTCCTGAATCAGATGGAACTATCTGAGTTACGTACTGTATCTGAGTTGACTATATCTAATAGTCCTAATTTTGTAACATAAAACTGTAGGAAGTAGTTATCTAACCGACATGCCCCTGATACGCCATTATGGCTGAGTTGGGGTTCAATCTGTAACCCCAATTAGAAGGGTGTCAATACCGTGCCATTGGTAAGGACAAGCTATGGGTGACCCTCATGTGATAGTGTCCTCTATACGAGAACGATGGGGCCCTTATCTGACAGTGCTTATCTACCTCATCAACCTTCATCGACAGTGTTGATGTCTCAACCTATGCTGGATATATAGTTCTAGAATACAAGGATGACTGCTAAGGATCACACCCTTATCTGATAGTGTGTGTCCCCATCTGTTGACTGATGAAATACTACTGATATCTGACAACTGACTGAGTTCATGAGATCATGGAGATTTCCTGAGTCATAAGACTGTCTGAAGTCTAAGGATCATGGCTTAACTGAGAGTATCATGAAAACATAACATGGCTCTAAGCACACAGCTAATGTTTTGGGTACAAGTACCCCCAGGACTCGATGGAAGGAAAATGACCAAGCATAACTTACTTGAACATATAACTAACATCATAATCTATAAAACATTTATAGAAGCATTCCACCAAAACATGTGATAGGCATAACTTGTACATAAATGGGGATTTCATGATATCATACTAGTTGGGCATTGTTCCTTCATCTAGGCATTTAATCAAACACATGGTAGGCATATCACATGTATACAACATTATACAACAATTAATCATCATGATTCATCTCTAATTTTATCATCCTAGGGTTTATTCATAGGTTCACATGAATACACATCTATACAAATTAATTCCACGTAAAATTGATCACCCAACATGGATTTAAATTCAATTGATCATTCTCAACATAAACAAAACTAACCCAATATGAAATTCATAAAGAAATCCATAAACTTAAACTTAGAAAAGAGATTCTTGGGATTCATGGACGAAAGGAGTTCATGAATGAACACTACGAATACCTTAGTTTGTGGTTTCGTGAAGATTGACGGTGAAACTTTCTTGAAATTGGATCTTCTACAAAAACCCTAGCTTGTTCTTGAGAGAGACTTAAGAGAAGAGAGTGTATTTTGGGTGAAAAGTGGTTGAATCACGTGTTAAAGGGCTTAAGTAAGGGTGGAAAATTGACCCTTTTAACCCTGGACGCATCTTGTAATTCTAGTAAAAATTTCCTGAATTGAACCCCTGGCACGACGCGGCACTATCGCATCGTGTCACTGGATTTGAAAATTTGGAAACTGAGGGATGGCACGACGTGGAGCCATCACATTGCCCCTTCTTTAACAACCTAGAACTTTGGCGTGACGCAGAGGAAATCGCGCTACGACACTGGAAAAGGACGATTCTAAATTTGGGCCTTGTCAAGATGCGCCATAATTGTTGGCCCCTACTTGAATTTGACAAATGTCATTTCCTCTTGTGGTGCGGTGCGCCATTGAATAATATGGCGCGGTTTTACAATGAAAACTTGAAATAGTTGTAACTTCTGACCCAGTTATCGAATTTGGGCGAATCTTATATCGGTGGAAAGCTTATTGAATTTCTCACATGACAAAAAATGAAAAATTATGAAAATTCCTCATGGAATAATCATCATTCAATTTAGAATCTAATACTAGACATTCTTGAGATTAAATTTGCTAGGAAAAATACGGGGTATTAGACTTTCTCATAATTTTCCCTATTATTTGTCCCAATTTTAGTTGTATTTTGAACCTTCCTTGCCTGATTATCATCCACTGCTGTTGTGGCACTTACTGCTGGAGGTTCTATTTCATCTGTCGGTGGTGGAACAGTTTTAGTTAGTGGTGAAACACTTCTTCTCCTGTAATTTTAGTTTTCCTAACTATATCTGACTATCCTTGCATAATAGTTGTCTTTGATTATTACTCATTTTATTGCTTTATTATTTATATGAAATCTCCACTACATTTATACATACAATTTTCAATGGGTTTATCATGTTATTAGTCTCATTATCCTTCTGGTTTTGTTGTTGTATTCCCTTAAAAGCTGGAGTGATCGACTTCTTAGTTGATATATCTTACCTTCTTCCCCTCTTCTATGTCTTCTTCCTTTTTACTACCTCCTGGTAGATCCCTTGTACTCTCTTTCTTATCTTGAAAAATATCAAAGAGACCGATGGTTTTGATGTTGTTACTAGTTTGTGACTTTTCACCACGTGGTGATTTCAATAATTCACCTTTTTCAAAACTAAATCTTTTTTGTGTGGGGTTTCACTTAGACATGACAAAGTTACCTTTAATGAATCTCTTATACACTGGGGTGGTATCTACTTTTGTATCAGCTATCTTCTTTTCTTCTTCATGGGTCTGTTTCCTCAATTTTGAATGTAAATTCCTGAATTCACTGTCATCATGGTCTTAGAGCTTACAAGTATAACAATACTTAGGAAGCATGTCATATTGTATTTTGATTCTTTGAATTCTAGATTCCTTTGTTTTATTGTTCACCACCTTTAATCCCACATATTTTGTTAATGTTGCTGCTAAATCCACTTGCACTTTGATTATTGTACAACTTGATCTAGTTTTATTGATGGTAGCCATATCTATATGGATAGACATACTGTAACACCTTAGGAAAAAATTTGAAGTAAGTTTTAAATTTTGAACAAGTACAACTCCTAATCTATAAAGAGCGGGTAGTACATATAGATTAGGAAGAATTATATTGTAGTATATTGTAGAAGAGTTTAATATTAACTATTAGGAAGAGTAGTATAAGATAATTATTTGTGTCAATATTTGATGCCTCCTTGTATTTGTTTTAAAATAAGGGAGAATTAATTATTGAGATAAATAATTATCTTATACCTCTCTTCCTAATAGTTAATGTTATACTCTTCTACCATACGCTACAATATAATTCTTCCTAAACTATATGTACCACCTGCTCACCATAGATTAGGAGTTGTACTTATTCGAAATGTTAAACTAACTTTACAATTTTCCTAAGGTGCTACATCAAAGTGGTATCAGAGCCCAGGGTTTAAGGTGTCCTAGGGACGAAGTTGTGTCTAGCAGAGTCTCACTTATGGATGTGTTGTGCACCATATTTATAATGGAGGAGCTGCCTGGGCATTTAGGATTTTTGACCTTGTTTTTCATGATCTAGATCATGCGACAAAGTTAAGTTATAAAAAGTCATTTCTGATTCACATTCTATTTAATTTTCGTACAAATTCCTCTTGTTAAAAGGAACCCCTAATATGGCCAATGGACCAGACACTAGTATTTCCAAAAGGAAGTTTACAGCTAAAATCCCAGCCACGGACTTAAACTAAGATTCAATAATGCTTGGTGAGTTTAACTCTTCAAGTTCACACTTGCTTGTAGAATAAAGGTATATGGAGTGGTCAGGTGGATTTACCATTATAATTATATCGGCATTGGTTATTGCATTAGGACCTATATGGGAATTACTCATATGATTATTCAGTTAAGGGTCGTTTAACTACGAAGATAGAAAGTGATATATCTCGATATAGATTCAGCAAAAGAATAGATTTTCAATTTCAAAAACTTCTCCACGTGATCCCTCTAGTACTTATAGGATTTGAGTACATGGAGAATGTTTAGTATTTCCTTAGTACTATACCCATAAGTTTTGGGATTACGTATAATTCCAGAGTAGAGGCAATCAAATTGAGTTTTTATGAGTTTAAGATACATTGATAGCTTTAACTGTTAGGTAAGTGTATCTCGCCAGTGTTAATTAAAGATATCCCTGGCTGGTCAACTAGGCATAGATGCTTTATAGTACATTTTTTCCAGGCGAATACATGGATCATCCCCAATATTTTGAAATAACTCATCTTATTTTTGAAATTTTTGCAATTCAAATTCATACCTAAATGGTACCGTTTTCCAGCTCACCCTTATCCCTTTTTGAAATTCCCTTAAATACCCCCTAAATTCCTTGTCCCACATCAATGGAACGGAGAAATTGATTCAAAAATTCACTATATATAAAGCTTAATATTGAGATGACAACGACAAGTCTTGAAGGCAAAAAAAAAAGGGGGCTCTCAAGCACAAGTTTTTTTTAGTAAAAATTTTCTCATAAGAAGTTGTTATTCTTGGAGTGGCTGCGAAGCTTTTTTGGTGGTGGAGAAGAGATTCCGACGATAATTTGAGTCTCATTTTGCTGCCTCAAAATAGACTCATCCTTTCGAGTCAAGCCCGAAGCGATCATATAGCACAAATACGAGGAAGCAAAAAAGGAGAAATGGGTTGAAACCCATTGATGAAATCACTTGATTTTCGCCATTATTGTATTTATTTATTTATTTATTTGTTTAAGTTATTCATTTAGGCCTCGAAGCCAAAGTTGTAAGTAATACTGGTGGAGCAAATTTTGGGCCAAAAGGGCTCGAAAACATAGATTAAGACAGGTGAAAATGGGTCAAAAGCCCAATTAGATTAGGACAGGTACAAGCGGGTTAAAAGCCCAATTAGATTAGGACAGGATTTATTGATTTGGGCCCAATGGCCTAAGTCTTTTACTTTCTCCCTTATCTCTTTTTACGTGCTTATTTGTTTTTCATTTGTTTAGACTTGGTTAAATCCCCTATTGAGTCGTCAGAATTTATTTTACAAATCTTTTCCTAAAACCACTTTCTTTTCAAAAAAATCAACTTTTCTTTTTCCAAGTTAGTTAAAAAATACTTTCAAACAGTCTGGATAACCACAAGTTAGCGGACGTTTTAGGTGCCTTAAACCTTTCTAAAACGTTAATAGGAACTGCTTACTCAGAATATTCAAATTTAAATAATTTGTCTGTTTTGGATCAGTTAAAGTATTTTATAAAAATTTCTTAATTCCTTTTCAAAAATTAAGTGGCGACTCTAAAAGTCAAAATTTTCGCAAAACAGAAATGGCGACTCTGCGGGGGATATTTAACTAGGTTCTAACCAAATGTTTGATTTCGTCTTTGTATTAACTGGTTACGTGTTTATATGTTTTGATTTCATAGTATTTAATTATTGCATCTCATAGCATTATCCTGCATTGATTAAATTTTTTTGGAGTTTTGTGGATGTCCCGGTCCCTATTGTTCAACTCCAAATAAAGTGTTGGAAATACGATGGTTTATTAGCACGTGAGTCGTTTGATGGCTGTTTGTATTTTGAAACCCAAGTCGTCCACTTGGAAATCTAATTCAAACCCACTCTAGACACCTAGGATAGAGCAAAACTAAAACCATATTTTAGGCATGAGCCTAGGACGACCCAATACCCGAGGGGGTATTGGGCCTATTAGAAAAGTTGACCTGCGTCTATTGACCCTGAGTCAATTACAGACTAATCATATTTATGTGTTGAAGAAATATATATTTGTATAATCCAACTCATTATCCTTTGGGGGATCGGGAGAAATCTTGCTTTACTTACTTTGGTGTAAGGATGCCTCAATCGTACACCAATTGAGGAAGGAGTTGAAGCAAGTCAAGAAATAAATTGATTGATTTGGACGGTTGCATCTAGAGCATGGTTATACGGCAATCGCCTGATTATCAAAGAAAGTCGCCAATAACAAGAAGTGGACAAATCTAAGAGGACGAAAGCCAATAGAAGAAGCATTCAGTAATTAGTATTTTCTATCCCCCGTGCGGGACATCATTCTTTTTCTCATGTTATTTCCCTTTCCCTAAAGGTTGTATCCCATTTGTACAACTTTTGTAGGCATTTATGCCATCTATGTATACCTATGAAGGTTTTGAGGGAATAATGGACTGGTTTTAAAAAGGCATATATTTTCTTCAAAGTTCGTCAGGCATAAACCCTTGGCTCAAAAGGGTCACCCTAGTAGGATACGCGTTATTATAATACTTTTATGCGATATAACTGCCTTATGTGTTTATGTGCATTTGTTTAAATCAAAGGCAAGTTTATCCACTATGCTCATGTGGATCAATTTGTCTATGACACAAACAACTCTACATGGTTATTTTTTGTCAAGTATCTTGCATTACTTATCATATATGGAAACTAACATATCTGTCTTTGAGTTATTTTACTTTACAGATAATGAAAAACTACTCCGTGTTAAAATAAGTTGGCAGAACATCCTTACTTCACCCGGTCAAAAGTGCATAAAATCCCATCCGTTAATCATCATTCAAACATGACTGGGAGTGACAAAGAAAATGCATTGACCATCAGGGACAATATAATAGCAGAACAAAGCGAGATAATTGCTGAACTCGCGAGAAAATTGGAAATGCCTCAGGAGGAGATGAATCATACTCGAGATTTTACTAACCTGGCCATAACTTTCAATGCTCCCACTCTAGGAGAAAATGGGACTGCACTCCAGATCCCTCCCCTCAGTATGCCTATTCTCAGGGATTATCCAAATAACATATCGTCCATCTCCGCTCCTCAACTAGTCTAAAATACCGATTTAGAAAATAACCCAGATGCTTACCATCCACAAAATCCATCTCCAAATATATAAAATTTATTCCTAAATCCCCAGAACCCGCTTTCAAACCCACAAAACCCGCTTCCAAATCCACAAAATTCCCTTCCAAATCTATAAAATCTATCCCCAAACCTACCAAATACGCCAAATCTATCTCTGAATCCATAAAATTCATTTCCAAATCCACAAAATCCTTCTAAGATCCGACCAAACTACTCTCAAATTCCATAAAACTTTTTCAATTTCTAGAATGTCCTCCCCACCTACCAACCAACTTTTTTTCATCCTTAAAATCAAGCTACCCTATTAAATCCTCCTCATGTCATCATATCCCCTGACATCTATAATTTCCTTCCTAATCTCGAGATAGACCATTACGAAGAGAATAAGAAAGAGTGGAGGACCGAGCATGAAAGAAAGTTATTATCTCTAAATGAAGAGATTATGAGGATCAAGGAATATCATGGGATGGGTGACAATGATGGCCTAGGTTACGATGATCTATGTGTTCACCCTGGAGTAGATTTACCAGAAGGATACAAGGTCTCTAAATTTGAAATGTTCAACGGTACTGGAAATTCAATGCCCCATATGAGAAGGTATTATGATCAAATGGTAGGGGTAGGAAAAATGAGGCATTATTGATGCACCTGTTCAGTTGGAGCTTAAGCGGCGAAGCCTTAGATTGGTTCACGTCTCAAGAACTGAAAAGATGGACTAGTTGGAGGGTATTGGCTAAAGGTTTCCTTTATAGGTTTGTATTTAACATTGAAATAGTCCCTGAACGATACTCATTAGACTGGATCAAGCAGAAGAATGATGAGTGTTTTTTAGACTAGGCCTTTCGTTGGATAAAAGAAATTGCCAAGGTACAACCTTCCTTGTTCGAAAAAGAGATGGTGTCTGTGTTTTCTCATGCTCAGGAGTGAGAATTTTACACTAAGATGGTATCTGTAGTTAGGGAAACTTTTACAGATTTGGTAAAAATTAGGGAATCACTAGAGAAAGGCATTAGAATAGAAAAGATTGTCAAAACCCCAACATCATTTGAATCTTCTGCATTCTCAAAGAAGAAAAGAGAGGATGTGATTGCGGTCTCTACTAATTTTGTTGATAAACTGAAGAGGAAATTCAAACCTAGGAATATTTTTTACTCATCACCGTCACCAAGTTTTCAACCTGTATTCTATACCCAATCCCAATATCAAGCTCTACTTCTAAATATTTTACCCCAGTGTCAAGTTCCACAGCCAAATTATCAGTTTCATGTTCAAGCTACTCTTCCAAACAACAAAATAAATGTTCAAACGTCTCTAAACTATCATCAAGTACCTCCTCTTGCTAACCAAAATCAGTATAACCCTCCACGTGTAAACCTCAAAAAGAAGCCTCCTAGAAAATTTACTCTATTGGCTGAAAGTCGTACCCAACTCTTTGGAAGATTGATGAAAGCTGGTTATTTACAGCCTAGTCCACCAAAGCCGACCAATCTCAATTCCCGATTCTTTCAGGCCGATCAAGTCTGTGCATATTATTTAGGAGTGCCCAAACATAATACTGTGGATCCAAGACTTGATTGATTAGAAAATCATCACTCTTCAGGCGCCAACACCAAATGTCACCAGTAATCCATTGCCTAGTCACGAGGGAGCCACAGTTAGCATGATCGAAATAGCAGGCGAATGGATATCTAGCAAGACTATTACTAAAGTGGGTTTGCAACATTCCAAAAGAATAGAAGCTGTGGAAAATATAAAGAAAGTTGTGGATGCCTTGAGTGTCTTGAGTAAGAATTTGAAAGGAATTATTGAGCCTATTATGGTCCCAGGAAAAGCATTTAAGCATTGGATATGGTACCAGCCAAGAAAGGAAGATGATGGTCTTGGGGATGGGATAAGAAATCTATTTAAGGGATGTAATGATATACCAGAGGATTTCCCAAAGTCTGACGGGATAAGGAAGGTCGCACTAAGAGAGGCTTTGCAGAATTGGACTTCCACCCCGCTCATAATCCGTCACCCGTCGTGGTAGATGAAAGGGCAATTACTAGTAGTTTTAAAAATTGGTGACAATCCGGAAGAGGCCCCGTGATCCACCCTTTTATGTCTCAAATTTTTGTTTTATGTTTTACAACTTTCAAAAGGCATGGGCCTGCATTTGTGCGGGTCATGAGCCATAGTTTTTATTTATTTTCCAAAAAGGTCTCCCTTTATTTAAGAAGTTATTTTGAAATATGATTATGTTACTATCTTTTATCTAACATGGTTTATTTTGGGAAGCAATAATTTAAAAATTTGTTAATGTCATGTCATGAAAAGGGTTAGACGAACAAAGCAAAGAGAATGATGATAAACGAAGAGAAGGTGATGAGGATCAGTTAGTGGAAGATATAGAAGAATTTGAAAACAAAAAGAAGCCCAACCTGGAGGAGTCCCAATCCTACCTGAGATGGATGGTCAAGAATGGACCAAACCAATCAATTCTGATGCGGTAAAGAGATACTGTGTCTGAAAGATGTTTTAGTTTCCCTGGCTTATTTGTAATAGCCTTTATGATAGTATCTTCTATATGATGTGCAATTTCCAAGGATCCCGTTCCTTTTATATACGAACTACGTTTGTCCTGAATTCCTAAGAAAGGGATACGTAGGCGGCCTATGTCGACTTCAGTCAACCCCTTAGGATAATTTATTCCTTCTTTTTATGTATGAACTATGTGATGACCTGAATTATCAAGAACGAGATACGTAAGAGGCCTATGTAGGCTTTGGTCAACCCATTAAAATTTTATATATATCCCTAGCATAGTCCTGAACTATGTTTGGCCTAATTCCTGCTTCAACGGGATACGTAGGCACCCCAACGGCTCAGTCATATAACCCTAGGAAATGGAAACTGGGACAGAATTTTTGAGAAGGAATCTTGAAAATGCACAAGAGGAAGATCATTATCCAATAAAGAGAACGGAAACCAACAAAGACTACGAATCCTCTTGAGTTGAGATCATCTCAAGCAACTTTAAACTGGGGCAGAAATTTTAAGGAGGTCCTCAAAATTTCCACTAATATACTGGAATATATTTCAAATCCCCCGGCATTAGAGGTTGAAGTCAAAGTTTTGGAAATCATCAGCTGCGACAGGGTTTAAAAGTACTAAATCTTCGGTTATTACAGAACTTCTGATAGAGAGCCTCAAAGCCGATGAATCACTGACAATCCTCCGCGAGTGTCAGATATAGTCAGAATTACGAGGAAAATAATCATTGATCTAGCACATGACATGACTGGCAAAGATTTTCTAAAGCTTTTACAGAAATTTTTTAAACTAGTTTTTAAAAATTAAGGCTACTTTCAAAAAATCTATGCAAATCCTCTTACTTAGTGACTACCTGAGCATCTATTGGGACGGGGAGTCAGGGTAGAAGTCCCAACATGATGGAGTACCCGAAAGATGGCGAAGATCAAACCAAGAATCAGAGAAGGTCAACACTAAGTAGTTTCACTCAAAAACTAATCATTTTTCTGTGGATGCAAGGATCAATACACAAAATGGGAATCTTTTTCAAAAATTCCCAAGCGAATGGGAGCCACACCAAAGCATACAATGCTCAAGAATGATCTTTTTGGGTTGCCGCAAAATAGATTTAATACCCATTTATCGAGGACCCTTTGAATTGCTTATATTATTGCTTGAGACCATGAAAGAAAAATGAAAGAGCCTTATCTTCTTTATGACTATTGTATTTAGAATTTTCCTAAAATAGTCGCTAGCAAAAGCGACTTTGTGTCTACTAAATTTTTACTTTGAGCGCAGGTGTATTTGAAGGAGTTAGAATAATGATACAACAGTCGAAAGGATCGCTCAATGGAAAGAAGAGTGAAAATTCTTCCTCAAAGTTTATTGAAGAGAAAAGAATGGTATTTTAGTGACCCTAAAAAGGGATTTGTACCCGTTCATTTATATCTGATAGGTCTGCTATTTAAATACTTCTTCAAAAAGAGGATGAATGGTGGATAAACCATTCAGATTATGATGCCGAGTATTTATTATTTAAACTTTTGCAAATTTGAGTGTGGTCACCAGTGAGAGCGGCATGGTGTCTACTAACTATCTACATTGAGTACAGGTGCATGTAGAAAGCAAAAACCGCAGATAAACGGATTCAGGTTAAATTATTTTCATTTTCCAGAGGGCCATTACACAAAGTGTCATCAGCATTCTAGATTGTTTAACACACGAGACACAAACGTTGACGTCGATGATATCATCAGAATTTCATATCTGCTGACACGCGAAACACAAATACTGGCATTGAGGATATCATCAGTATTCAATATCTATTGACACGGGAGACACAAACGCTAGCGTCGAGGATATCATCGGCATTTCAATATCTGTTGACACGTGAGACACAAATGCTAGTGTCAAGGATATCATCAGTATTTCATATCTGCTAACACGCGAGAAACAATTATTGGCATCGAGGATATCATCAATATCTAATATCTGCTGACATGCGAGACACAAACACTGGCATCGAGGATATCATCAGCATTCTAATATCTATTGACACGCGAGACATAAATACTAATGTCGAGGATATCATAAGTATTCAATATCTGTTGACATGCAAAACACAAACATTGGCGTTGAGGATATCATCAGTATTCAAATATCTATTGACACACAAGACACAAACACTGGCATCGAGGATATCGTAGCATCCAATATTTGTTGACACGCGAGATACAAATGCTGGCGTTGAGGATATCATCAATATTCAAATACCTTTTGACACACGAGACACAAACACTGACGTCGAGAATATCATCAGTATTCAATACTTGTTGACACGTGATACAAAAATACTGGCATCGAGGATATCATCATTGTTGAAAGATCTGTTTACATGTGAGATAAACGTTGGCATGGAGGATATCATCAATATTTAATATCTATTGACATGCGAGACACAAACACTGGTGTCAAGGATATCTCATGATTTTATGAATTAGTATCTGATGTATCAACAACACACAATTTGAAAGGATGCCTTTAAGTCGCTATATGAAGACAAGTGATATATGAGATTTCCTAGAAATTGACAATTTGAGGATCATCTATAAATCATATTATTTGAAATGAGATAGCATGCAAGATTACCTATGATTTGATAGCCCATAGGACATCCGTAAGCCGCAACAATATCCTAACCAGATAGTTTGCAAGGTTACCCAAAATTTGATAGTCTGAAAGTTATCCATAAATCGCAACTAAATCCTTACCCGAGAATATGCGAGAGTATCAAATTGATACGTCCAAGGATTCTCTATAAGTCGCGTTATATCCAAGATCGATTATGTGCAGGATTACCTAAGGACTAGTAATTTGAGAGATATCTATAAATCATATTGTATCGAAGGTCGGGTGATGTGCAGGAACACCTGAAAGCTAGCGATTGGAGGGATATCTGTAAGTTATCTTTTATCCAAGGTTGGATAATGTGCAAGATTACCTAAAATTTAGAAATTCAAGGATATTTGTAAGTCGCCTCGTATCCAACATCAAGTAATGTGCCAGATTATACAAATATTGTTAATTTAAGGGAAATCTATAAGTCGTATCGATACAAAAGATGCACAAGACTTACCCAAGATCATATGCAAAAAATCATTGGCAATAATCAGAGGGGTTATCATACAACAAGCATTATAGGTAACCAAAAGGTCATCACATCAGCGTAAGATTACACGATTGCAGGGACCGTTCTGCATAAAGTGTCGTCTGTATCCAAAAGGGCCTCCCCACTTTGAAGACATATTCAATTGACAAAAGAGCTAATCATGCAACAACCAAGAGGGTTGTTGCATCTGTTATTGCAAATTAATTATTTCTAAACAGGTACATGAAAGGATGACTTCGCTTTTTAGGCAACAACTCACATGGAGATATGGTAAAGGACTATATACCTCTTTCATAAATTATGTTTAGCACTAACACCTTTTGTTTGAAACATTGTCGAGAACATCCAAGAGGATGAAAATCTCAAATCAAAACCACAGGTGCGGACGACTCCAGATAGGACGTAGCACAATGTGAAATTCTTTCTTAGCATCAAAACGGGACATAGTCTAAAAAGAGACATCAAACTCTTTGGACGCGAGCTAAAGGATGATCGCCGCCACCATCTAACCACACCTCTGTTAGAAGGAATATGGGTATTTTGAGATATTTTGGTTTCAGCTTCACCTTCAGGATATTTTCAAACTCATATCGAGGGTAAATTTCTCTATCTTAAATTTGAGTGATAGGGTACCTAGAGTTTTGGAAATTATGTCCAGGTAAGTTTTTGCCTATGGATGTGAAGGATCTCACGTTCATGGTTAAGAGGTTACAAGCTTTTTTTTCATAACTCAAACAACTTGTCACTCATCCCGAATCAAAGATCATCTAAACTAAAAGACTATCTTTTCTACCAATAGAGTCGAACTACAAGCAGTCCGATTTCCTGAGTCTCGGGGATATATAGGTTGGGCCCTTTATTGAAAACTCGACTTCATTTCAACCTCCCCCCAAATCCCCTCTTTTCCAGCTTCTCAATTTTATCAAAAACTCCAAAACTAATATCGCATGTGAATTTTTTTGAATCAAGCTTTATGAACTACAAGTGGCCTGAATTCTCAGGAACCCAATATACACCACCAACGGAATAACAAAATCCCTACAGTAATAATTTCATAGTTCCTTTTCCAGTAACCTTTATTCTTATATTATTTCCAAGCTTGACAGTGTGAGAGAAAGTTGTGTCCAAGCTTGAAAACAAACCTTGATTTCCACACATGTGATTTGAGCATCCAGAATCCAAGAACCATGCATCGCTCCTCTTTGCTTCATGTTGTTCTATGTAGGTCATTAACAATAGCTCATCATCTTCTTCTAATTCTGCATATTTTGCTTCCTTGTACAACTTTGGACATTTATATTGAAAATGTCCCAAGTCATGGCATTTATAACATTCAACATTGCTTTGTTGAAAGTTATTTTTCCTCTTCCTCGTCCCCTTTCTCTTTAGGGTGCTCTTCCTCTGTTGCTTGTTCCTAAGCGACCTTCTACTTTCAGAGCTTGATCCTCCTCATCATTGCTTGGTCGGTGGAATTTTTGTTCATGCACCACTAACGAACTCTGTAGTTCATCGACGGACGTTGTCAGTATCTTTTGATTCTTCGATGGATACTACAACATATGTGAACTTGTCTGTTAGAGTTCGAAGAACGTTTTCAACAATTTTCCTGTCAGGCATATCTTCTCCATTGCTCCTCATCTTATTTGCGACCATCATCACTTTTGAGAAATACTCAGTGATGGTTTCATCCTTCTTCATCGCTAGAACCTCAAACTCTCTTCTTAATGAGTTGAGAAGAGATTTTTTCACCTTCAAATTTCCTCCAAACTTCTGCTTCATTGAGTCCCAAACAATCTTGGCTGTGCGACGGTCCAAGATTTGTTCAAAAGCAGTCTGATCATTTGCCTGAAACAGATAATGTTTGACTTGGTGATCCCTGACTCTAGCGTCGTCGAGTTGTGCCTGTTGTGCTTCAATCAGTCTCGTCCCTTGTATTGGCTCCTCAAAACCAATCTCCACCAAGCTTCATAGCCCTTTTGCCCTAAGCAAATTTTCCATCAGTTCACTCCAGTGGTCATAGTGACCATCAAAGTGAAGGATATTTGTCAGAGTCTTGTCGTCACTCATTCTGCCAGTGTTTGATCACTTGAAGATGCTACTTCCTTTTCTACAAACCCAGTCCGGGCTCTGATGCCAATTGTAAAGATAGACAACAAAGAAAGCTGAAAAGAAACACAAACAATTGGGATTTTTAAGTGATAGTTTTATTGAGCTTACTCTTGACTTAATATAGACTACACTTAATAAGAAGAGAAATAATAGACCACAAAATCTGCTAAGTAGTTAAAATAATGAAAAATAAAATAACGTCTAATAACCCAAAAGAATAGGACTTCATGCAACAATCCTTGACCAATTTAAAGTCTACTAACAAAGGTATAGTAGTCTTAATATATGGTTAGTTAACTAATTAGGTAGTTAGTTGGTTAAAGTCAGTGTATATAAGACAGTGTATTGTACACTTTTGGTCGTCGAGTTAAATAATATTCTAGTAGTTCTCTCTAAACGCTCTCGTCTTCTTCTTCTCCATCTGTCTTGTTCTTCCCGTTAATCTCTTTTCTGTGTCAAGATCAATCCCAACAGAATGATTATTAATTTTTTTAAAAAAAAAAAGATTGAGCCTAAGTATAGAAAAAATGAACGTTGATATTTTTTTTTGTCATAAAAGATTGAGCCTAAGTATAGAAAAAATGAACGTTGATATTTTTTTTTGTCATGCTTGAAGTTTAGTTTCAACTTTTCTTTTAACGTCCGAACGGCTACTTAAACTTTAATTTTCAAATTTTACATTCAATATATTGTCTAAATCACATATTTAGATGCTAATCATAGACCTCAAAACAAGAAGAATACAAAAGCATAAGGTCATCAACGGTACAATATATTCTAAAGTAAGTAGTGAAGTGCAATAATGATCAATCAACAACAGTAAATCCACATCACTTTTTAAGCTTTTTGGTGAAAGCAGTGTGTTAGATGGAAAATTGAACATTAGCATGACACTCCCATTTTAAGAAACGATCGATATAAGTAGGGGCCACGTGCGCTGCTTCAACAACTATATTGTCTTCTTGTCATCACTAACCGCAAGGCCCCACTCACCTCATCGCCACCTATCACCTCGATCTCCGCAACCCTCACTCTCCACTGCAAAAAAAATTAGGGGTCGTTTGATTGGAAAATTATTATAGAAATAATTAATTTTAAAATTAGTTATTTCAAAATAACTTAAGATAACTTATCTCACCTTTTATATGAGATAATTTATTTCATCACTATAGTATAAATGATAGAATAAGTTATTTCGATATTAACTAATATCTCCAATAAAACATGAGATAAAATAATATTTCATTTTATCTTGAAATTACTTATTCCTTATATCTCACGCCAAACAACCTTTTTATATAAAAACAATCCTTTATATTTTACTGTAGATGTAGATTTAAATATATATGAAATTGTGAGTTGTTATTTGATTTTCATTAAATAGTACTCCCTCCGTTTCAGAATAAATAAATTTTGGAGTATTTATTGGTGTTTTAAAATAAGTGAATCATTGAATTTTTTTTCAAATTTACCCTTATGGTTTGATAATCAATTAACTTTTGGTCAACTTATTTTTTTGAGTAAAAATAAAAAGTTGCGTTAAATTTATATTTTTTAATGATTTTTCCTTAATTTTTGTGCCAAAAATTCAATAATTCATTTATTATAAAACGAATGGAATAATAATTTATGTTATTTAAGTTTGATAAAATAATGAATTTTTTTTAATTATTATCATAAAAACAATCCTTTATATTTTACTGTAGATGTAGATTTAAATATGTATGAAATTGTGACTTGTTATTTGATTTTCATTAAATAATATTTCCCCGTTTCAGAATAAATGAATTTTGGGGTATTTATTGATGTTTCAAAATAAGTGAATCATTGAATTTTTTTTAAATTTACCCTTTTGACAATCAATTAACTTTTGAAAAGGTATTAGAAGGTCAACTTTTTTTTTGAGTAAAAATAAAAAGTTGCTTTAAATTTATGTCTTTAATGATTTTTCCTTAATCTTTGTGCCAAAAATTCAACAATTCATTTATTATAAAACGGAGGGAATAATAATATATGTTATTTAAATTTGATAAAATAATAAATAAAATTTAATTATTATCATAAAAACAATCCTTTATATTTTACTGTAGATGTAAATTTAAATATGTATGAAATTGTGACTTGTTATTTGATTTTCATTAAATATTTAAGTAATAATTTATGCTATTTAAAGTTGATGAAATAATGAAATCTTTTTTAATATTATCATAAGAAAATTTCATCAAATTTTAAAATATGCAATACAAAAAATCATGCTAACATTAAAAAAAAGAAAAAAAAAACATAAATTACATCTCTGAAGATTGCATCGAACTCTGCAAAATAATCAAAAGATAATATGAACTGTAAAAAGTGTATCTTTAAGCTAGTGTTCAATAATAAGTTTTAAATATAATTTTAAATTTTTATTTAAATATCTTTTTGGTAATAGATTATAATCATATTGTGAAAGTTTGTCTTAAATAGACAATAAATTTCAAAAACTAATTGAAACTACTTTTTAGGGGAGAAATTTTCTCTCATAAACATTTTATTTTTTCAAATAAAGTACATATAAAAATATAATTTCAAAATGTTTTTAATTTCTAAATTTCAATCAAAATTTATAATCAAAAGAGACCATAAAAATTTGACCATTTACAAGTGTAGATTTCCTTTTTTGAATAATCTTATCAATATCTAACAAATAAAATTTGACAAATATCTAATAGAACTAAAAATATTAGTATTATTTTACCAACTTAAAAAATCAAAATCAGGCAGTATTTAGAACTTACCTCAAGAACCATTTTTTTAACATTTTCTCTCACTATGTATTTTCTTCGTTTTATATTAGTTGACCTTTATAGACTTGACACATTCATTAAAAAAATATTAATTAGAGAATTTATTTTATTAAATTTATATTATTAATTATACTTTAAAAATATAAATTTGAATAAATATGTTTTATTTAATTATTTAATATTAAAAAAATTATTAAAATAACATAATAAAATTCTCTTAATTTTATTAAATAAATAATTAAATTAAAATAAATATTTTTTTAAAAAAAGCAACTAAAACAACGGAGGAGTGCATACCACTCCCCCCGCTAAGTTCTAGCTAGCTCTCCATTACACTCCCTCCCCATTTAAAGCAAGCAAACAACACACACTTTCATGCTCTGTTTCTTCTCCAATCAATAGAGCATGGAAAAACTCAAACATTGTCTTCTCCTCCTCTTTTCCCTTTTCCTTTTCTCCTCCATTGCAGGTAACATATCGTTTCCATTACTTTCTTCTCACTTCCATGTAAAAGTTTTGTTTTTTTTAAGCTTAGTGTTCGATCCAACTTTCGTGCACCTCAACTAAAAATTTTATTTGTTTGTGCAGATGGTGGTTCAATAGGAATAAACTATGGACGTGTAGCTAACAATTTACCATCAGCAGTTAAAGTCATAGCCCTCCTAAAATCACAAGGAGTAGAACGTGTTAAGGTCTACGACACCGACCCGGCTGTGCTGAAAGCACTTTCTGGGTCGGATATTAAGGTTACTGTAAACCTACCAAACGAGCTTCTTTACAATGCAGCTAAGCGCCCATCTTTTGCTTACTCATGGGTGCAAAAGAATGTTGCTGCCTACTATCCTTCTACCCTAATTGAAGCGATTGCTGTTGGTAATGAAGTTTTTGTTGACCCACATAACACGACCCGCTTTCTTGTACTCGCAATGAAGAATGTGCAACAAGCCCTTGTGAAATTTAATTTCCATGATAAGATCAAAGTATCTTCTCCTGTTGCGCTTAGCGCTTTGCAGAATTCGTACCCTTCTTCAGCCGGATCATTTCGAACGGAGTTGATTGAACCCGTTATTAAACCCATGTTAGATTTTCTCCGGCAAACTGGGTCTTACCTTATGGTGAATTGCTACCCCTTTTTTGCATACGAGTCGAATTCCGATGTGATTTCTCTTGATTACGCTTTGTTCCATGAAAATCCCGGTGTCGTTGACGCCGGTAACGGACTCCGTTACTTTAGCCTATTTGATGCCCAAATTGACGCTGTTTTTGCTGCATTGTCAAGTTTGAAGTACGATGATATCAAAATGGTTGTAACGGAGACTGGTTGGCCTTCGAAAGGAGACGATACGGAGATCGGCGCTAGTGTCGATAACGCCGCGTCGTACAACGGGAACCTTGTCCGGCGAATACTCACTGGCGGTGGGACTCCTTTAAGGCCTAAAGAAGACCTTACTGTATTCCTCTTCGCCCTTTTCAACGAGAACAAAAAGCCGGGTCCCACATCGGAGAGGAACTTCGGATTGTTCTACCCGAATGAGCGAAAAGTTTACGATATCCCGTTAACAATGGAGGGTTTAAAGCACTACGTCGACAGGAGATCACCGGTGGACGGTGACCGGAGAATGCAGAAAGGCGGGAAGGTGAATTTGTCGGGGCAAACATGGTGTGTGGCGAGTGGAGAAGCGGGGAGGGGTAATCTACAAGCGGCTTTAGATTATGCTTGTGGTGAGGGTGGAGCTGATTGCCGTTCGATTCAACCAGGGTCCACGTGTTACAATCCTAATACGTTAGAGGCTCACGCATCAGTCGCTTTCAATAGTTATTATCAGAAAAAAGGACGTGCCATGGGTTCGTGTTATTTTGGTGGGGCGGCATATATTGTCCATCAGCAGCCTAGTAAGTACCATACCGTTTCTCTCTCAATATTGTTTCGTTAAATTTCAATTTATTTTTCAATATATAAAATTAAGATAATTTTATGACGCCGTTCTAATACTCTATTCTTTGTTAGTAGATGACTTTATTATAGTGCTTCCCCCTCACTGTTATTTTCTTCTTATATCACTAAGAAAGCGTTATTAATATAATTTTTTTTTTTATTAAGGATAGACTTTATTATAGTACTTCCCCCTCACTTTTATTTTCTTATATCACTAAGAAAGCATTATTAATATAATTATTTTTTTTATTAAGGATATTTTTATTAATTAATTGATAATATTATTACGTCTTGAAAAATAAATAATTAATATTAAAAATAAAATAATAAAGAAATTTTCCTCTAATATATTAAAAATAATAAATAAAAATTTAAATATTTGGTAAAATAAAATATGATCGAAGTGAAATGAAAGAGAGTATATTTTACTCGCAATGTTTCAAAATAGTTAACCTTGTTCACTTGATACTTGTTTAGAAAACCATGCAGAAATTTATTTTATTAATATAAATCTTTTATTTAGTTATTAAAAAATAATTAAATTAAAATAAATATATTTTGTCAGAGGACTAACTAGTTTAAAAGGAGCGAATATGTATTCACATTTTGCGTGATGGATTTTTGTGTTTTCGGTTCTTGATTACTGTCAGTTTGGGTCGAATTGCTTGTGAGGTATTATTCTTGTTATAATATCTTGTTTTATGTTTTATTACGAAATTGTTTATTTTTTTCTGTTTTTTATTATTTATGAATGTTGTATTTATGTTATGCCATCTTATTTCATGTTTTACTATGTATTTGTGTAGTATTTCATGTCTCAAGTCAGAGATCTATCGAAAACAGTCTTTCTACCATTTTAAAGATAGAGATATGAATTACGTATATTTTACCCTTTTCAGACCTCACATATACGTGAGAATACACTACTGCGTTTGTTGATGTTGTTGGTTCTTGATTACTGTGACCCGTTTGTTTGACTTGTGGTTCGAGGTATAATGGTTGTTTTTTATGGTAAATTTAATGTGGCGCACTTTAAGGGGGTGGGGGTGGGATGAATTTGCTAACGTGTACGTGGTAGATGATAAGGGCCCCCCACAACATAGGTAAAATTTGTTTGTAGCAATTGGGGCCCACAAAGCCTGGAAAGAGTGCAATCCAGGGAGGTTTGGCGGGGGGGGGGGGGGGGGGCGGACAGCACGTGATGGACGAAGACGTTTGGATTGAATAGTACCTTGGGACTTCATACCAATTTATTTGCAGTGCTATAACAAATGTGTAGATTTTATGTGGTTTCTTTTAGTATTCGATATTTACTTTCTGATTCGATACTTTGAGGAATGAAATTGGTGATTATGCCAATTTAACATATCATGATGCAATTAAGGGTGTGATATAGGTATTTTGCAGAATTAATTAGTCAAGGTCTCTGAAACTGTCTCGATGATTTATTTTTTTGTTTCACTTCTTTTCAATACTTTGTTGGTTGATTCAATGGATACTAGTAGATGGTCAAATGACACTAGTGGTATTTATTATTATCTACTATAATAAATGGATGAAAAAGATTTACCTTTGGAACGTTAAAGCTGAGAATAAAGCATTTCTTTGAATATACATCCTGGGTGCTTTTGCTATGTCGTTTTTTCCTTTTCATTTATTGGTACTTGAAAGTCACTGGTCGTGTTTTGCACATTACACCCACTCAACTTTTCTTCTATTATGTTTCACTTTTTCTTGGTTTATTTATATATATTTGAGGTAACATATCTTTGTTTATATTTTTTTGGCAGAGTATGGACGCTGTGAATTACCTACTGAAGATTGAGAAGGAACTAGAGGGGAATAGACTGAATTTTTATTAGCAGCAGCTAGCTCTAATTTATTGTAGCTACTTTCAGTTCAGACTATTCATTTTTGTTTTTTTAAAAAGAACTTATCTCATTAGGTGGTGTTGGTCGAGGAGAGCAATGGCTTTTCTTCTAGTTGTTGCTTTCCTTTTTGTAATTGTGTTGACACCAGCTTACTACTAGTATGTGTTTCTATATTTTGGCTTTTTTGTTTCATATGCAATTTCATTTCTAATACTAGTTTATGCTACCATATTCTCAAGTCTTCTTTGAAGTATGCGGACAAAATTATTTCTATAAGCTACCATAATTTCAAATCTTATGGGATAAGGTGAGATATTTAGGATAATAATTTATACTCCACTTGATAGGTGGTACAAATTTATCTTGATCTACTAAATGCAATAAAAATTTTATTACCAAATTGATCTGTAAGAGCATGTTATTATAAATTGACTAGTGATTTAATTTGATTTGGCGTTGAAAAAAAATGTAACTATAATTGATTTAGTTTGATTTTAACTTTTTTTTTAAAAAAAAAAAATTAAACAGAATCAATTAATTCGTAGTATGTTTATGCTATTTTTGAAAAATAGTTATTTTAATGTTCTTTATAAATCTCTTGAGCTTTTTCATTATTTTTATCTTCCAGTATATTATTTTTAAGCATAAATTTAGAATGATTTCATTAAATTTAAAGCACATAAAAATTAGTAAGCACAAATCGATATTTAGTACGAACAAAACTAGTCAATTAAATATTAGGGATGACACTAATATTGAATATTTTTTTTATTAGCTTTGCATAAATAGTCAATTAAATAATAGGGATGACATTAATATTGGATATTTTTTTTATTAGCTTTGCATAAATGCATAATTTAGATTTATTTTTTATTTAATATTTAGTATTTAATTAATACTTACTAGGTTTATTTTAGTTTGAGTTAATACTTTTAAATTATAAGTATTTTTTTGGGCGTATTAATATGAATTATTTATTTTATATGATTTTATTATTGTTATTGTTGAATATTTTATTTTCACCATTTATTTTATATTTTGTGTTATTTTGTTAAGAAACATTTGAAGATAGTTGTATCTTGCAAGGATTAAAAAATATTTGAAGTACAAGTTAATTATTTATTTGCATAAAGATTTTATCTGGAAAAAAAAAAACTAAAAATAATCGAATAATTTGACAAAAAAAAAAACAAAAAACTCGAGTTTGAAAACTTCAAATTTTGAAGTTCATAGTCATACTGATGTGGACTTCTCCTTGATTTGTCCTTCCTGACCTCTCTTGAGCCTTTTCACGATTGTTAGATAGTCTCCGTAAAACTCTAAAAAAAATAATCTGACCTGATACCTACTCACGTTTCTGGTCCATTCATTTGTATTAATTTGATTTATAAATTTAAAAATTTCATACAAATAATTTAGTCTCATATTTAAAAATCAAACCAACTGAATCACACACACCCATAACTTATAGGAGTGGATCAATTAGAATGAAGTATAATTTTAAACATTTTCTAATATAGAAAAAGAAAAAGAAAAGGACATCAATCTTCTTTTTTTAAAAAAAAAAATAAGATTGAAAAGGGAAAGAGTGCCTTACGAAATACAAGGAAAACTTATTTGGAAATTCCAAAAAGCAAGATCTAATAAGTCAAACTTTTGGCTTTGGGGCTATAAAGCAAACAGTTGCAAAGATGATGGCTTTCCCACTTGCAAGAAGGATTAATTATAGTAATATTGAATTTAGATATATTGCTTCCAGGGAAGTCTCCCTATATCACCATATCCACCGTCAATGGTTGCTGATCCAAATCACTATAAGCTATCCATTCCTTGTAAGTCTTATGAAAATTCAATGATATTATTTGAGGGATTATTACTTTTGATAACTGTCAATGGATATATCATTCTAAAGGGTACCTAGTGTCCTTTAAGTCATTATTAACATGGTCTTTCCAATGATGAAAGGCACCAACATAAAAGGGAAGTTGTTTTTTGCTCCCACAATATGAAAGAGCACTAGTTGGTGAGAAAAGGTATATTGGGAGAATGCCAATTCTATCTAATGTATAGTAGGGATGTATACAATAATAAGTGAGATGAAAAGTTTCATTGGATTCTTAGAGAAGAATCTTTCACTTGGAAAAAGCTCTATGATACATTTTTGATTTTTTGCTAAGTACTTACTTCTAATTATTTTATCAAGAAGCAAAGTCTAGATTTAATTTCCACATGATCACTGATGTAAAACATTCTAAAGTATCTGTTCTTTATTGGATTAATTAAATGATTTGAGTTCAACCACTTACGCTATATAATCAGAGTGCTATAAAATCATTATGCCTTAATCCATAATGAAAAACCCACTAAAACAATGAAGATTGATCACGTGCAGTACTACACCAAAATAGTACAAAAAATCTGAACTATGACTAAATAATAGAAGACGAAGGAACCTAATTAATTAAGAAACAAAGGCAACATTCAAAAGATATTTCTATTCCTCAATTTTCCTAAGGTAATGAAAATAAAAGCAGATATAACAAACGTTCCTGGTGCTTATACTAAATCCGAATACTGCTATGCGCGATTGTGTGTTACTGAAAAGTAGCAGATATCTCATCAAATTAATTGAATTACGAATGTGATGGCCAACATAACACATATAGTATCTGTAATGTAAATACATATACACACGAACATTCCACATGGTCTTTGGTTAACAATTCATAGAACCTTTGGCCATACCCTCTTTGCCAAAAGTTATATTTTTACATACATAGACAATAGTATGAGGTAGTGCATGTATGGTCCTACGACTGAAAAACTACTATTACAAGTGATATTGAATAACTAGTGGAGAACAATGGCATGTGACTCCCTGACAAAAATCATATGCATGAATATAATTGATCTAGAAATAGAAGCATCTATCTTAGTCATTCACATATTTGGTGAAGTTGACGATCAGCTGCTCCAATCGCAGCAGAGATTCTCCTTGCTCCTCTTCCCACTCTCCACATGCTCAACACTATTACTCCCAACTTTTCGTTTTACTTAATCCCATGTTAAAAATAATTATTTTAATTTATTTATTTAAATTATAAAATTAATTTTTTAAATATTTTTATTTTTTTATTTTTAATATTAAATAACTGTATAAAATAATAATAATTAAATTTAAATATTAAAAACATCATTAAGTAGGTTATAATAAATTTAATTAAATTTATCTTTAATTAAATTTTTATAAAGGGATGTCAAAAATAAGGGTCAAGTAAAATAAAACGGTAGAAGTATTACTATTCATTATTTGCACAGCCAAGTTGTTATTTATGAGATTGTTGTCCATTTCCTTCTCTTCTAATTTTGATTCAGAAATATGCTGACTATTAATAAATGTTCTTTGGATGATTCTGACTACTATTCCGTCGGTAGCAAAAGAAAAAGAAAATGTTATCAATTATTATGTTGTGTCAAATAAATCATCTTAGTTACGAGAAAATTAAGTGAGAGGTGCTAAAAAAATTTTTAAATTAAAACTAGTGATTATTTTGATCAGCTAAGGTCAAAGTTTAATTTAAATTATGATTAAATTAATTGAGGTGTAAAGTATAATTTTTTTTTAAATTTTTTTAAAAAGTACTCCAACTCAAAATTTTAAAGTTTAAAGTTTCCTCCTTTTTTACTATCTTTCAACCTTTCTTCTTTTTCTTTTTTTCCCATCTTCTTCTTATTTTTCTCTCTCTATGAATTTTCTTCTTTTTCCATTTTCTCTTCTTTTTTTTTTCTCTTTACATTTTGTTCTTCATTTTTTAATTTTCATGAACTATTTTTTAAAGAAAATTGAAAAGATTGAAAAGAAACTTTTTGATTTCTTTTAAAAATGAATGAATAAATAATTTAGCAAATTTAGTAATTACGAGAGTTGTTTCAACAACTACGGTAATTGCTGCAATAACTAATATTAGTTGTTGTGTTACAACAATTATTGAAGTTGCTGCAGCAACTATCGAAGTTGCTGCAGCAACTTCAATAAATACTTAATTTCTGAAAAAATATCTGATTGGAGGAGGAGCCCAAGAAAAAGTGATATTTATGATCAAAATAGAGGTGGTGGTGCTGGTGGTGACGCCGAATGAGAAGATGACCTTTGTTGTGGTGTTGATAGCGATGGTGGTAGAGGAGAAAGAAGAAAAATAGGTGATAGTTATGTAGAGAGAGAAAATAATGGTGAATCTGGAAAAGATGGCAATGGTAGTGATAGTGATAGTGGAGGAAGAGGAGGTAGCGGCGGCGGACGGCAATAAAAAGGGTGTGGAGGAGGAGTGATGGTGATGTGCAGGATCTTTGTGTAAATATGGGATAGAGATCTTTGTGTAAATAATAAAACTTAAGGGTTTTAAAATTAGTATCATTAACACTAATCTTAAAATTGTCACCTCTACACAATATTTAAGACTTGTGTCACTCTTTTTTAATTTTAAAACTTTTTTGTCACCCTTAATTAATTTGCCCTAGTTACGACCTATCGATTCTTTTATGGTAATAACTTATTCATAGGACCATACAAGATGTTTATTAGACTAAGTAAATGCACTTTAGTTAAGTGATTTAAGAAGGTGAAAATGCATGTTAATTAATCATAATTAAATGCTAAAATTCTGTGTGGCTATATATATGTCATGCATCTAAAACTTATTGTGACGGTATATATCATGTATCTATTGATTGCATAATACGCTTCAAATCATGTGCTTTCGATCAAGATATGAAATGTCTCAGGCTTTTTCTATAGTGTGCCACAAGGAGTCACAAAGAGTGTCTTTGTACTAGTATTATTCTCTTTTCGTACAGGAAAAACTTTTTGTTGTTTTGATATGAGAATCGAGACTGGGTAAAATCTCGTTAAAATCTTGTGTTATTTTTTTTTTATATTTAATTATGTGCTTAGTTAATCACCATTATTCCTTGGCATATTTCTTATGTAACTTTGTTAAAGAAAATGTAATAGATCTTGCTATGCACAGGCTGAAATGGTTGAAAACTATTACGTGTTTAGTTCAATTGGTGTAAATAAAAAATGAAGGGAAAGTGTACTCACTTAAGGAAAGTATACTTCTACCACATTGGTGGGAGAAAACAACTTTCATGTGTTTTAATTAAGAAATATGTGTTTTTATTGAAAAGCACATCTTCAAGTGGATAGTGAGGCAAGAACCAAGAGGTGCTTGCCGTCGTTGTCGCTCAGCTTTGGCTTCAAATTTGAAAAATGATTGATGAGATTAATTTTTTAGACAAAGTTTATTTGAAACTTGAAAAAATAAGTGGAATTATTAATCCGAAAAATCCAAAGAAAAATGAAAAATATTTTTTTCCATAAAACGTCATGCAGATGCATGTAGAAACGCAGAAAAATTCATCATTAAACTAGAAATAAGTGCTTTTTAAAGTTGCTACAAACTTATAATTAGTATCTTGATATACTAAAGTTAACTGTCTTTTTGTGATAGGAAAGATGACTACTGATGGTCAAGTAATTGATGGTGTGACAAGAGTGACAGCAACAAATGTTGCTACAACCAGTCGTACAATTGTCCTGCCCGCTATGGCACTAGCGGAAAAGTCCGAAATTTTTTCTAGAATAGATTTTAAGCGGTGGCAATAGAAGATGTTCCTCTATCTGACAATCTTGTTCTTTAAAGATTTATATCTGAAGATGCTCCAGAATTATCCGAAGAAACTTTGAACTGTTTTGCGGAGAAATTTTAACTTTTGAGAGTCGCCACTTAATTTTGAAAGGGAATTAAGAAACCTTTGAAAGTTACTTAAACGATTCAAAACAAAAAAAATCATTTAAGTTTGAAGATTCTGAGTAAGCGGTTTCTATTAATACTCTTGGAAGGTTGTTAAGGCACTAAAAGTATCCGCTAGCTTGCGGTTATTCAGACTGTTTGAAAATATCTTTTGAGTAAATTCAAAAAGAAAGATTGATTGTTGAAAAGTAATTGATTTTAGAAAAAGACACGTGTAAAATAGATTTGAATGTCTTAGTAGGAATTTTAACTAAATCTAAACAAATTAATAACAAAGCAAGTAAAAAGGGAAGGGGAGAAAATAAAATATTTAGGCCATTGGGCCCAAACCAATAGACCATGTCCTAATCTAATTGGGCTTTTGGCCAATTTGCACCTGTCCTAATCTGAATATTGGGCTTTCGGCCTACAACCTGTCCTAAGCTAGTCTTCGAACCTTTGAGGCCCAAAATCCGCCTCACATGTATTAAAATACAACTTTGGCTTCGAGACCCAAATGAATGAATAAATAAATGACTAAATGAATAAATAAAAAGAAGACAATAATAAAAATCGAAACTTTCAAGTCTCTTAGTGACCTCATCAATGGGTTTTGACCCATTTTCCTTCTTCGTCTATCTTCTAGCACCCGCACGCCATGTAGTGGACCTTGAGTTTAAACTTCGAACTTGACTCAAAGAGGTGAGCCTCATTGACCCATTACGAAATGCAAGAGGAGACGAGTTCATTTGGACTCGAGGCATTTTTTGCATGCAAAGAAAAAATAAAGAAATTAATATACGTTCAAAGCATAAAAGTGACATATTTCAAAGCAAAAAAATAAATCAAAAACTAATTTTTAAATGACAATGATAAACACACTTACACAAGAATGAGACTCAATAGATAAAATGCAAAGTAAAGAGATCCACTCGCATGTCTCATGATTTATGTTCATGAATAAAGGTAAAAGGAAGAAGACCATATTCAATGAATTAATGCGAGAAACAAACAATATAAGTTTGCGAGAGTAAAGGGATGAGGCAACAAAAAAATACTCAAGACTTCTAAAATTGAACAAACATAGATACTAATCCATATGACAAAAGAAAATAAAAGTTAATTTTTCAAAAGAAAGAGAATCTTTAAATTTCAATTAAGGCGACATTAACGAAATTCATACATCTAAATTACAACCAACATTTTATGGAAAAACATGTAACGATCTATGATTTATATTTCTAAGACATCGTTGATTCTTTTTTGATATTATAAATAAAAGAGAGTCATGAATCAAATCTTTACACACATAAAGAGCACATATAACAATCCGGAGTAAGAAAATAAAAATAAAAGTTTAGCATCTCTAAAAGTGAAATATCGTTCAATAATCATACTATGCATGAGTCAAAAATATCCAAATAATTTTATTTAGCCATAAAAGTCCAAACTTTCTCATCATTTTGATAAGACAACATGCGAGCAAAGGAGGAATAAACATGGATAGAAAATAAAGCTAGAACTTCATCTCTTATATGAAGATTTTGAAATCAATTAAAATAAGTAGCAAGCAAATGATAAATTCTTGACTTAACTAATTATTATTTTTATTAAGGTGAAACAAACAACAATAGCTATTTTTTCAACATAAAAGAAATAACTTTACATGCTAAAACAAACATATCCGCCAACACTGACAAGGCATGGGTTCGTCTTTTGAGCAAAGATCAAAACTTTATAAATAACAAATCAAAGAATAAAGTCAGAAGGCAAAACAATCAATATTAACTATTCTTTTTTCAACATAAAGGAAATAACTTTACATGCTAAAAACAAATATATCTACCAACAATGAGTTTAAACAAGACATGAGTATATTTTTCAAGCATAAATCTAAACTTTATCCAAAATAATCAAAGAATAAGGTTAAAAGGCAAAATAATCAATATTAACTATTCTTTTCAACATAAAGAAAATAACTTTACATGTTAAAAACAAATATATCCACCAACAATGAGTTTAAATAAGACATAAGTACGTTTTTCAAGCAAAGATCTAAACTTTATCCAAAATAATCAAAGAATAAGGTGAAAAGACAAAACAATCAATATTAACTATTCTTTTCAACATAAAGAAAATAACTTTACATGCTAAAAATAAATATATCCACCAACAATGAGTTCAACAAAGCATAAATACATCTTTTAAGTAAAGATTAAAACTTTATCTATAATAATTAAAGAATAAAGTCAAAAAAGGCACGTATAACTATTGTTAGCTCATTTTTATATCATGAACATGAAAATAATTAAAATATAGATACTACAAAGAATGAGCAAACAAAATTATAACTACGAACTACGAAGAAGAAAAAAGATGAAAAAAAAAACAATAGTAAAACTATAAAAAAGGAAAGGTGTGTTTACCTTTTTGGGG
>NC_061117.1:171165219-171293188 GCF_002878395.1 Capsicum annuum | reverse complement strand
AAATAAAAATAACTATTTTGCTCAAAAAGATTTTTTCACCTTTCTAGTTTTTTTTTTTTTTTTACTTTTCCACCTCTCTTTCTACCAAAGTAGTGGTAGTATTTATATGATAGAATGTGATTTTATTTTTTTTCTCCACCAATGTGAGAGAAAAGTCTTTATAGAAAAGGATGAGGATTTATTTCTTGTCATCCACCAATGTGGGAGAAAAACCATTTAAGGGTGTTTTGGAAATTTTAAAGTTGAAGATAAGGTGAGGTGAAAGATAATGGGGGGGGGGGAATTGTACAATGTATTACAATTTTTGAATTTCAAAATTAGAAAAGGACAAAGTTAGGGGGAATTGTATAATGTAGTACAATTTTTAAAATTATTTTTGGTGAAAATTGGGTAGAAGTTATGAGAGTTTTTGAGAATTTTGGGGTTATTTAAAATATAACCCCAATTAAAATTTAAAATTTAGCCATATTTATTTAATTTTAACCAAATTAAAAATTAATTGACGCATTGCATTGCAATTATGGCCAATTTGATTTCAATTATGGTCAAATATAATAGATTGACTAAATTAAATTGAAATTCGATACGAATTAATACTTCTTTTAATCCCAAACTTGTTAATTTAATAAAATAAAATGCATATTTATTCAAATAAATTATTTTGATAAAATTTTATATTTATTTTCAAAATAATTCTTAATTAAAATTCGATATTCCATAGAATAAATATTTAAGTGATCAAATTATATAATCTCGTATAATTGAACACGATAATATATAATCTCTACTTAAAATGACAAAATCACGTACAAAAAATATTTTGAACAATTTTTATTCGGATGAAATAAATATTTCGATTTCATTAAAAATTGAAGAAGTTCAGGATTAAATTTAGTCGTGGAGGGCAAAAATTAGGTGTCAACACGGACAAGGAGTGGTTCGTTGTAGTAGAGGCATGGAAACATTCTGATTTACTATGTAGGAATAATATCCTAAGTGGCCTCTAAGATGATTTCGACATTATTTACAGCGAAATGAAGACACCAAAAAAGTTGTGGAATGCACTAGAAAAGAAATATATGACAGATGAAGCTGGAACTAAAAAGTTCTTTGTTGCAAGATTCCTTGAATACAAAATGATTGACAGTAAGACTATTGTATCTCAAGTACAGGAATTGCAAGTTATCATCTACGGTCTCCTTACTGAAGGTATGAATAAAGTGAATACCTTATTTGAACATGTTAAAAATGTTCTTAATGTTCACATGAATTTTATTGTAGGTTTGGTTGTAGACGAGGCCTTTCAAATTGCTGCAATAATAGAAAAGTTCATCTTTTTGGAAGGACTTCAAAATATCACACGTGTGTGAAATCAAAGTATGCTAAGCATCCATATAAGTCCATTGAAAGAAATTTCAATCCTTTAGACTTAATCCACACTACATTTGTGATATAAAGTCAACATCATCTCGTGGTGAAAAAAAGTATTTTATAACTTTTATTGATGATTGCATGAGGACTGTTATGCCTATTTTCTAAACAGTAAGGATGAAACAATAAATGAGTTTAGGCAATATAAAACAGAAGTTGAAAATCAGTTAGAGAAAAAGATCAAAATGATAAAAAGTGATAGGGGTGGAGAATATGAATCTCTATTTGCGGAAATATGTATAAAGAATAGAATTGTCTATCAAACTACTGCCTCACATTCACCTCAGTCTAATGAAATTGCGGTAAGGAAGAACTGAACCTTAAAGGAAATGATGAATGCCTTTCTTATAAGCTCAGGTTTATTGCAAAACTTATGGAGAGAAGCTATCCTTATAGCTAACCGAATACTGAATAGAGTGCCCCATAGTAAAACATAATCAATTCCATATAAAAAATGAAAAGGAAGGAAACGCAACTTGAAAAATTTCGAAGTGTGGCAGTGTCTAGCTAAAGTCCAAGTTCCTATGCCTAAACGGGTGAAGATAGGACCTAAAACTATGTACTGTATGTTTATAGAATTTGCTAAAAGTACTAAAACATGTCGATCTTTGGTTCATAGATTCGAGCATCCGGATATCAATAAAAATACGATAATTGAATCAGATAATATTGAGTTCTTTGAACACATTTATCCATATAAAACTAGACATGAACAGGCTAGTGGAGGGTCTAAACGACCACATGAACTGTCTAGTGGAGGTCTAAATGTCCTAGAGATAAACCAAGTGAGGATGTACATAATGATGAGAATCCAAGACGTAGTACATATCAAAGAACGCCAACTTAGTTTGGATTGGATTTTGTAATATTTATCTTAGAAAATGAGCCTCAAACATTTAAAGAAGTGATGTCGTTGTCAGACTCATCCTTTTGAAAAGAGGCAGTCAATAGTGAGATTGATTCAATCTCGAGCAACCATATTTGGGAGTGTTGATATTTCTCCATAAAATAAACCTTTAGGTTCTAAATAGATATTCAAAAGGAAAATAAAAACATATGGTACTATTGACAAATACAAGACAAGGCTTGTAATAAAAGGATTCAAACAGAAGAAAGACCTTGATTACTTTGATACATACTCGCTTGTAACAAGGATAACATCAATTCAGATGTTAATTATCTTGGTGGTAGTATATGGTCTTGAAATCCATCAAATGGATGTAAAAACAACATTCCTAAATTGATAATTGGATAAAGAAATTTACATGGAATAACCCAAGTGTTTGGTGGTTCCTATTAAAGAAAAGAAGGTGTGCAAACTAGTTAAGTCACTTTATGAACTAAAACAAATACCTAAATAGTAGCATGCAAAGTTTGACCAAACCATGTTGGCAAACAGGTTCAAGATAAATGAATGTGATAAATGTGTTTACATTAAAGACACTCTAAATCACAAGGTCATTGTTTATTTGTATGTGATGATATGTTGATCATCAGTAGAGACATGTTTGACATAAATGCTAGAAAATGAATGCTTGAGAGAAAGTTTGATATGAAAGACCTTAGAGTTGCGGATGTGATCTTAGGAATAAGAATCTATAAAACTTCACAAGGGTTGGCACTATCACAGTCTCATTACATCGAAAAGGTACTTGACAAGTTCAAGTATTTGGATTTCGGTATTGCCAAGACTTCATTGGACGTCAGCTTTGCACTTCAAAAGAATTAAAGGCGAAAGTGACTCACAGTTGGATTATGCAAGAGTGTAGGGATGTTTAATGTATATTATGAATTGTACACGGGCAGACATAGCATGTGCTATTAGTAAATTGAGTCGGTACACGAGTAATTTCAATAAAACTCATTGGATGACAATGAAAAGAGTATTAAGGTATCTTAAATACAATCAAGACTATGCTTTGTATTATAATAAATATCCCGCAGTAATTGAAGGATATAATGATGCAAATTGGATCATCGGACCGAATAAAGTAAAATCCGCAAGTGAATATATATTTACTATAGGTGGAGGAACAGTCTCTTGGAAATCTTCCAAACAGACACGTATTGCTCGCTCTATAATAGAATCTGAATTTATCGCATTAGATAAAGCCGGTGAAGAAACTGAATGGCTTCAAAATTTCTTGAAAGATATTCCTTATTAGCATAAACCATTGGCACCAGTAGGTATACTGATACAAGTATGATTATGATCATAACACTTTTAAGTATTTTTGAAGACTAGTCCCTAAAGGGTTCTTTTGTCATTTCTCTATTATTTGTAATATTGTATAAATAAAACCTTTTAGGGTTTATTTTCTTAGTTTTTGTTGGATATTGTTGAAAGAACACATCTCTTGAGAGAGAGGGTTTCTAGGCCTAAACTAGGACATGAACAAGTTTGGATTCACTTGTGATTGTGTATTGCTTGGAAACGTTGGTGCTTGAGCGGTGGAATCCCTCTTGTATCACGTAAGAGTGTGGTGTTACTATTGTAAGTCTTAAGGGTCCTTAGATTTAATACATCTTTGGGTTCTTAACCTTGTAATAGTGTATGTCTCACTTCCTATCTTTACATATCATGTACTAGTTGTGTAGTCTAGTAAACCATTTGGTTATTGTTGTTATTGTAATCTTATGTTCGTTGGACTGTTGTTATTGTAGTGTTGTTCCTATAGTTATTGTTGTTTATCTCTTATTGTTGTTAGTGCTTTTGGTGTCATTTGTACCTTGTTTCTTGATGTTGTTGGAACCGAGATTTGGTGTTTGTTGAGCTCTCGGGTTTCCCTTTGTTTGTGGACTATTTTTGGCTTATTTTTAATACTTACCAAATTTGTATCGTATCATTTGGTATCAAAGAAAGGTTTGATTTTGTTCCAATAAAATCAATCTTGGATTATTATCTTGAAAATAAAAAAAAAGTGAAAAGGAAGAAAAAGAAAAAAAGTTACCGTTCACGTTTTTAGGATCTTTAAAAAAAACTTGATTTTTGTGTATTTTGTGTGTTTCTAGTGTTAGATCCTTGTTTCCTAACACTACTAGAGTCTATAAATTGAAAATCCCAACAAAAAGAAAGTGTCAAAATCGAAAATCCTCCCAAAAAAAAAAAAACTAAACCCATTTTTGACCCTAGGTCAAATTTTGAGTTCTTCCTGTGTTTTAAGTGTTAGATTTTGTTCTCTAACACCATAGGAGTATAGGGTTAGAATTTGAGCTAAATTAGAGGTTATTTGAGCCATCCACCTTTGTTAAGCTTGAGTTTGAAGAAACCTGAAGGTGGAATCTCACTGTGGGAGATTGTTTTGAACTCACGTATGTTTTGTTTTGTAGAATTTGTATTGTATTGTTGTATGTGGCGTTGTGGAATGATTGGGTGTTTTGTTGGACTATAACTTGAAGGGTTATTTTTGGTATAACCATAATGGAACCCGAGGCTTGAAATGCTCAAACAATGGATAATAATGCCATCAATCTTATTTTGGCTCGCCTTGAAACTATGTCCCGAGATATGGGTAGGTTGAATGTGGGTCTTGAGAAATTAGATATGGATGTGGCATCAATAAGTGGGAGATTAGAACGTGTGGAAAGCCAAAGGAGTCTACCTTCCACACCTCAAAACAATTCCCCAACTAATACTCCCGGGACCATGCACCAAATGCTATATCCACCAATTGCCACAAATCTAACCAATCTCTACTCCCGAAGCCAAGAACAAGATATACCAAACCATTCTCCACTTCACCAAGTCCAACAAGAAGGGATTGGAACCCAAATACCACCACCAAACCTGAACCCTCTTATCCAAACTCTACTTGACCAAAGACCTCACTATCCAAATCTAATCCCGCCACTACAAGCTCCACTTAACCCAAATAGACCCGTCCATGATGAGGGCTATGGTAGGGGAGAACAACATGGTAGTTATGGGTCGTATGATGATGTTTACTTGAGGGAAAAAAGAATGAGGGGTAGACATGGGGAGTTAGATCGAGAGGTAAGATATATTCATCCAAACCGAGATGTAAGTCTCAATTCCATCAAAGTGAGCCTTACCATTTTCAAAGGTGAGAGTGATCCTGAAGCCTTCCTTGTATGTGAGTCGTCTTGTGATAAGATTTTCCAACTTAGTGATCTCACCAAAGAAAAAAAAGTTGCTATGCTATAGATCACTTCGAAGGGTATGCTAATACATAGTGGGAGTATGTTAAACGGTTTGGGAATGAGATGATTGAGGGAAAACTTCCTCCTTGGTTTTGGTTAAAGAACCTTATGTGGCAACGGTACTTTCCCGAGACTTATAGTCATGAGCTTCTTGCCAAATTGTATAATTTGAGGTAAGGGAGCAAGAGTGTCATGGATTACGATGATGAATTTCAACAATTAATGTTGAAACTTGACCACCGAGGCGAGCAAGTAAGTCATGACATTGTGCGCTTCAAGGTTGGGTTAAACAAGGACATCTCCACTCGCATGATGCTTCATAAATTCGACACCGTAGATGGCATCTTCCATGCGGTTTTAGAGGTTGAGAGGGAGCTCAAAGAGAACTCATTCATGGCTACCCAACCCAAGGCCACTAAGGGTTTGCAAAAACATCCTCCAAGGTATGAAGGTAAATTGAATTCTACTTCCAATCCCAAGGGGTTTCAATGCTTTAAGTGTTAAGAGTAAGGGCACAAGGCTAGTGAGTGCCCAAACCGGCAGAATATGATCCTAAGAAGGCTAGATTGTATTATCTTGGAGAAGAAGTGGGCATTGAATCGGTTAAGAATGATGACAAATCACAAGATGGAGAGCAAAAAGAAGCCGAAGTGCAAAATAAAGAGAAGGAGAAGATACGTGGCCGGAAGAAGGAGATTGTGAAGTGCCTTTGTAAAAGAGGTGATCCCGTGAATTTGTGGTCAAATTCCTCTCAAGATGTAGAGGATGATACAAGTATGATCATGATCATGATACTTTTGAGTATTTTTTAAGACTAGTCAATAAAGGGCTCTTTTGTCATTTCTCTATTGTTTGTAATATTGTATAAATAAAACCTTGTAGGGTTTATTTTCTTAGTTTTTATTGGATATTGTTGAAAGAACACATATCTTGAGAGAGGGGGTCTCTAGGCCTAAACTAGGACATAAACAAGTGTGGATTCACTTGTGATTGTGTATTGCTTGGAAACGTTGGTGCTTGAGCAGTGGAATCCCTCTTGTGTCATATAAGAGTGTGGTGTTGCTATTGTAAGTCTTAGGGGTCCTAATATTTAATACATCTTTGGGTTCTTAACCTTGTAATAGTGTATATCTCACTTCCTGTCTTTATATATCATGTACTAGTTGTGTAGTTTAGTGAATTGTTTGGTTCTTGTTGTTCTTGTAATCTTGTAATCATTGGATTGTTGTTATTGTAGTGTTGTTCCTCTCGTTATTGTTGTTTATCTCTTGTTGTTTTTAGTACTTTTGGTGTCATTTACACCTTATTTCTTGATGTTGTTGGAACCGAGATTTGGTGTTTGTTGAGCTCTCGGGCTTCTCTTTATTTGTGGACTATTTTTGTCTTGTTTTTGATACGTACCAAATTTGTATCATATCATATACACTATGATAGCCAAGCGACAATAGGTGGGGCAGAGAGCATGATGTATAACGATAAATATCATCATATAAGACGGAGACATAATACCGTTAGAGAACTACTCTCTAGTGGAATTATCACTGTTGACTATGTGAAGTCTAAGGATAAAATGTCGGATCTACTTACAAAAGACCTATATAGTGAGGGAGCTGAGAGAATATCGAAGGGAATCGATTTATGGCCAAGAACAAGTCAGCATAACAGTAACTCTATCTAGCAGACCGGAGATCCCAAGAGCTAGGTCCAAGGAGATCAAACAAAGTTGTGACTGATAGGTTCAACATTGTTAATATACCCAACCCATTCTCATGATGTATACAATGTTTAGTAAACAAGGATAAGACTTATGGTGTGAAGCCTTTTAATGATTTTCTAAATTAAACAGATTTGATCAAATAGTTTAATCTATAGGACTGAACGTTTAGAAATTAACTATGTGAGGGTGAAGTGGAAGCCGCTTCAAGGAGAATGTTAATGAAGGCCTATTCTCCAAGCTCTCATAAAACCAGGATGATTTCATGGACAAAACGAACAAAATCGTGAGAACCATAAATGGTAAAAAAACTAGTTGTGTGACATGTGTTGTCTAGGTGTACATTAAAGCTCGATGGTTCAAAGATATCAAATCTATCGATTGACCACGTGCATTCGATGCATGTTCACTATGAAAAGTTCAAAGAAAAATTCACTATCCAGATACAATCAGTCTTTGCTTGTGGATCACATACTTATTCGTAAAGTTTTGTAAAGAGTAGCCACTCTCCATTCATGTGGGAGAGTGTTCAATTGGTGTAAATGGAAAATGGAGAGAAAGTGTACTCTCTTAAGGAAAGTATACTTTTCCCACATTGGTGGGAGAAAGCAACTTATATGTATTCTTATTAAGAAACATACCTTCAAGTGGATAGCGAGGTAAGAACCAAGAGGTATCACGCATTTTCATCGTCATCGCTTGCTTGGCTTCGACTTTGGATTTGGGTTTGTAAAATCTCATTATATAAGATGGAGACATAATACTGTAGAGAACTATACCCTAATGGAATTATCACTGTTGACTATGTGAAGTCTAAGGAAAATATGTCGGATCCACTTACAAAGGGCCTATCTAGATAGGGAGTTGAGAGAACATCAAAGGAAATCAATTTACGGCCTAGGACAAGTCAGCAGAGCGGTAACTCTACCTAGCAGACTGGAGATCCCACGAGCTAGGTCTAAGGAGATCAAACAAAGTTGTGATTGATAGGTTCAACATTGTCAATATACACAATTCATTCTCATAATATAGACAATGTTTAGTAAACAAGGATAAGACTTATGGTGTGAAGCCTTTTAATGATTATCTAAATTTGAAAGATTTGACCAAATAGTTTAATCTATAGGATTGACCATTTAGAAATCACCAATGTGAGGGTGAAGGGGAAACCGCTTTAAAGAGAATGTTAGTAAAGGCCTATTCTAGAAGCTCTCATGAAAAAAGAATGTGTTCATAGCCGAAACAAACAAAATCGTGAGAACCATATACAGTAAAAGGCTAGTTGTGTGACATGTGTTGTCTAGGTGTACATTAAAGCTCGACGGTTTAAAGATATCAAATCTATCGATTGACCGAATGCATCTGATGCATGTTCACTTCGGAAAGTTCAAAGAAAAACTCACTTATCCAGATGCAATCGGTCTTTCCTTACTGATCACATACTTGTCCGTAAAGTTTTATAAAGAGTATTCACTCCCCATTCATATGGGGGATTGTTGGGTTCAATTGGTGTAAATAAAAAATGGAGGGAAAATGTACTCTCTTAAGGAAAGTATACTTCTCCCACATTGGTGGGAGAAAACAACTTTCATGTGTTCTTATTAAGAAACACACTTTCAAGTGGATAGTAAGGCAAGAAATAAGAGATGTCTCGCGTTGTCGTCATCGTCGCTCGCTCACTTCGCTCGTCTTTGGCTTTGGCTTCAGCTTCGACTTTGTTCTGGGTTTGTCAAATCTCGTTATATAAGATGGTGACATAATACCGTTAGATAGCTACTCTCTGGTAAAATAATCATTGTTGACTATGTGAAGCCTAAGGATAATATGTCGGATCAACTTACAAAAGGCCTATCTAGAGAGGGAGTTAAGAGAATATCGAAGAGAATCGATTTATAATCTAGGACAAGTCAGCAGGGCGGTAACTCTACCTAGAAAACTGGAGATCCTAAGAAATAGGTTTAAAGAGATCAAATAAAGTTGCAACTGATAGGTTTAACATTATCAATATACCCAATCCATTCTCATGATGCAGACAATGTTTAGTAAACAAGGATAAGGCTTATGTTGTGAAGCCTTTTAATGATTATCTAAGTTTGGCAGATTAACCAAATAGTTTAATCTATAGGACTAAATATTTAGAAATCACATATGTGAGGGTGAAGTGGAAGCCGCTTCAAGGAAAATATTAGTAAAGGCCTATTCTCTATGCTCTCATGAAACCAAGACGTGTTCATGGATGAAACGAACAAAACTGTGAGAACCATAGATGGTAAAAGACTAGTTGTGTGACATGTATTGTCTAGGTGTATATTAAAGCTCGCCGGTTCAAAGATATCAAATTTATCGATTGACCGAGTGCATCCGATGCATGTTTACTATGAAAAGTTCAAAGAAAAACCCACTTATCCAGATGCAATCAGTCTTTACTTATTGATCACATACTTGTCCGTAAAGTTTTATAAAGAGTAACCATTCTCCATTCACGTGGGGATTGTTGGGTTTAATTGGTGCAAATAAAAAATGGAGGGAAAATGTACTCACTTAAGGAAAGTATACTTCACCTACATTGATGGGAGATAACAATTTTCATGTGTTCTTATTAAGAAATACACATTCAAGTGGATAGTGAGGCAACAACCAAGAGGTGCCTGGCACCGTTGTCGTCGTTACTCACTCGGCTTGACTTCGGCTTTGGATTTGTCAAATAATCGATCAGATTAATTTTTTAGACAAAGTTTATTTGAAACTTAGAAAAACAAGTGGAATTATTAATCCGAAAAATCCATGGAAAAATGAAAAATATTTTTTCTCGATAAAGCGCCATGCAGAAACCCAGAAACGTTACTCGAAAGAGACGCAACCCTTTGACAAAATGACATACTGTTTCGAAAAAGGGGTGACTGTTCGGTCGGATGTGACTTCAGAAAAGACACACTGTTTTGGAATGGACAGACCTGACTGTTCCGAAGTGATACACCTTTCCGATGAACCATTGCTTCCTTTTCGAAGAGGCACTTGATGACTATAAATACCTGAACTTTTTCCTCAGGTAGACACGAAATTTTTCAGACTGAACAAATACTCTTCTACTTCTAAAAACTCTTTGTGATCATTCGCCGTTGAGTGTGTTCGAAGAATCTGAACGTTTGAAGTACCGCCACATTTAGATTGTGAGTCATTTTATCCTGGGAGGAAAAATTTTGCAACCTCGGGTATTTGAGGAGAATTAATTTTTAAGGGCACTACGTCAAATCAGAGGACTTGGTTTTGTTTTTACATCATCTTGTTTATTTTATATAACATACTTCTTTGATAGTTTAATTGAACTTGTGTTGAAGGTGTCAATACTTCATAGGTGTTCTTGAAACAGTCTTGAACTTGTGTTGAAGTGTTTGTGCAAACATATAGATTGTGTACCCCAAACAACATTACGTACTCCTATCAATAATGTTAACTTAGTTGTCCTACTTAAATTTATCTCACTGACTCTTTGATTGATAAAATAGAGACAAGATCTTGAGCTGGCTGTGGGCAAGCCTTTAGTATAGTTAATACTGCAAGTCTTTGAATTGATTATTGTGATGATGTTCTGTGATGTCTTTAAGTTGGGAGATTAGGGTGGTCCAAAAGGACCCAAGATTTTACTATCAATTTTGATTTTTTTTAAAAATAACCATGGTGTTTGAATCAGATTCCGTGCACTTCGACTAATACTACATAATACTTGGCACCTCCCAACAACGAGTACCAGATAACTTTGTCCAAGAAACTAAAGATAAGAAGAAATCAACTTATGTTTAAGAACCTTTCTCAGAAGGTCTGAGTCGGAATTCACATTGTTTGGAATTAAACAAAGGCTTAGATGCATATAATGGAGATGGCAACCTAATAGAATTGAACAGATTGAGTTTTTCTATGACATTAGAGGTTACTCTCAATAAAAATAAACTTAGGATCTGAACTATTATTCAGATCACATCTACTAAGTCATACTTAAGTAAATTAAAAAGAGGGTATGTCTAATCGTTTAAACTTTTAAATGAAATAATCACATTACTCAAGAAGTCCATCACAAAAAGTTTGAGAATGTTTGTATCTTCCCTTTTCAGGCTGTAGTTTCAAAGTGTTTGACTATTCTAATTCAAACTCAGAAACATTGGCAAAACAGATTGAACAATGTCATAGTGAAAACTGCAAGAGCAAAAGTACGAATAAAAGCAAAAGGGAAATTTGACAACGAAATTGGCATCTAAGCTTAAAGAAACAAAAATTAAGACAAATGCTTAGCTATGATCTTGTTTTGGTTCTGTAACCATAATTGTTGTTGATCCGAAAAATCTTTCTGACTCATTGCACCGTTTAACATCTGATCACTACTCAGAAATGTACCAAATGGATCGGAATTCAGATCAGTTTGCATTGTTGAGGATGGATTCTGACCACTAAAAGTTGGTGTTGCTTGAAATGTAGGCAAAGGTGTTGAAGAGTACATGCTTGTAGCTGTGTTAGTATCCGCATTTTGCATTGCATACTGCTCCGTCAATGTGTCTTGTAAAAAAGGATTGTAATGGTTGGCTGGTTCCATAACTGGAATTTGATTATAGTTGTTGATCATATGAGGCATTGGTTTTAGGCCAGTATTTGGAAACAACGTCGTTGAATTTTGATTATACAATTCGTTCAAATAGGAAGAATAGAAGCTGTTAACGTTGTCGGAGGTAGTAGGCATAGGTTGTGATGCTTCTGATTGTGGGGTTGCTTCAAATAATACCATATCCAATACACTACTTGCACCATTTCTTGATACTTGTTCTGGTTCTTGCCTTTCTGGAAAGGCACTGAAAGATGGTAATGGCAATGTGGAGGCATTGAAGCTGTTAACGTCGTTAGAAGCAGCACTAGGCATGGGTTGTCCTGATTTTGCTTGTGGGGTTGCTTCAAATAGTGTCAAATCCCAACCAGTGCTTGAAGAAGCCTCAACAGAGGACATATTTTCTCCATTTCTTGGCACCTCTTTTGGTTCTTGTTGGTCTGGAAAGGCGTTAAAAGAAGGGGATGACACTAAGGCCTCATTAAGTACATCTTCCCATCCTTTGACTGAACTTAAAGAATCTAATGTAGGCTTTTGTTTCTCCTTTATCTGTTCTTGTTTAGCTTCTTTAGTGTCAAGTTCTTTTGCTTTCTCTTCAACAGGTTGCTGCTTCTGATCTTGTACTTCGTCCTCATTGCCTTCGTTTCCATTATCTTCTGATAAAGAAACAAGATCAGTCATGGACACTGGCAATGATCTTGCAGAACCTGTATCGCACACATCGTCATTAAATGGCTTCTTTGATTGAATATCCGAATAGGCCTCCAAATCGATTGAAATAGACGGGCTCCTCCCTGTTACCGTGGCTTTTATTAGATCTTCTAGTGAACTAGAAGGCGAACCGTTCCCTGAAGCAGTTGGAGTACTCCTACCTGAATATGTCTCAGTCGTTGCAAGAGAGAACTCAGATTGTCCACCATAACTGTCAAACCCACTTCTTGAGAACTTCTTTGAAACTTGTCCTTGAGGAATCAAATCTGCTGAAGATTTCACTGGAAATGAAGATTTGTCCTTGAGAAATTCTTGTAATGACTCAATTAACTCCTCGCTTATAGTTTGTACACTCGGATACAGTGATGTCCTGCCAACACCAATGTCTTTACATAACGAATAAAATGTGCTGACCTCCTCGAATTGCTTCGCTGATCTAACACAAGTTTGAAAGGCATTTACACATGTTTGGTATGGTAAATGGAAAAAACTATCAAGAACAAGAGCAAGCCCATCAGAGATATCCTTGTAAAGATCAAAACTTTCTTGTACCACATCATATAGAGCAGCTAGTACTAGAGAATTGGTCTTGGCTGCACCTGTTGGCCGTGTAGCAATTGCCCTTTCAAGCAATCTTTGCCAATACGAAATCTTGTCAAGTAGCATTGCTGGTTTCATTTCGCGTATCGCCTCATTAGTCGTGCTCCTGCTCCTCCTACTCCTGCTAATATCACTGCAACTCCGTGAATAGGTGGAGTTTACAGGGTCGTTGTAATTGCACCGCCTTTGGAGTTTTCCCGTGAGAAAACAATCTAAACGCTCATCAAGATAAAGTGCAAACGTTCTAATAAAGGCGGTGAAATCCCAGGGGCTAGAATTTGAATCATCGCGAAAATTGGAAAGGTTGAGAATTTTGGTGCCACGTTTCATGGCATGAAGGACTTCTCGAGGGAAATAAGGATCGCCATCTTGGAAGATTCTAAGGACAAGCATTAAAGATTTGAGGGCGACGATCCAATTCCTAGTACGACCAATGCGTTTGCCAATGGCACGAGCACATGCAGCTGCGTAGGCCTTGTTGGAGGAGACTAATTGGACAACCTCATGAATGTAACGCTCATCAACAGGGACATCATCGTGTGTGGTGGCTTTTAAGACAGCAACTTCAAGTGTTGAGGAAGTGTTGCTAGAAACTTTGGCAAGGCTAATGCTGGTTTGATCTTTCACTGCAGCAATTGCCTTCTTTAGCTTGCTTGGCATGTTAGTCACTCTAATAACTCCTGTTTCTTCTTATTTTTTTCCCTTTGTCCAATTTCTTAATTTAATGCAGAAAATTTGTACAAAACATGATCATGTGATTGATCCTTTTTTCAAATAAAAGAAGTACCTCACCTCCATTACGAGGAAGTTATTGGAGCCGGGATATTGATTTTTTAAAATCTTTCTCGTAGCTTCTGATCACCACGTAAGAGATCAAACAAGAAGATTTGTTTTTGATGATAAAATTTATTGATGACAAGATTTAATGTTTCAGGGGGAAAGGTAGAGAGATAGATTTTCCTTAGCTATTGTCAGATCAATTCCAATTCCTGTTTTTAACGAAATAGGGGAAAGGCAGAACTGCGGCGGCTATTGGGAACGAGCGATAGCTTAGGACTAAAAGTGCCAACTATCTATGAATGACCAGGATCGGAAATGCTAGTCGAACAAGATGGAGTTAGTCTAGAAGACATTTGAAAGATGGTCGTTTTTCCATGTTCTTTTTTTCTTCGATCTGAATCAGTCATTGCGTTTCTGTTTCTGATGTGAAAAATGAGAGGATCTCCATGAGTTTCTCTCAGTCTTGGTACGAAATTCTATCACAGCCACTAAAAGGACTCATAGTCGCATGTAATATAAAATACTTCTTATACAAAAGGCATGAAAAGTTAAAAAAAAAATACAAACTCCATTATTTATTGAACAGATACTTGCTATAGGAATAATGATAAATAACACTGCCCCTCAAAGTAGCGATAAGATTTGCTTATATCACATTCTTCTTAGATCCCGCACGATATGTTATTGTTGTATAACCTAAGCATCTATCTAATATAAAGATAATACTACTCCCTCCGTTTCATAATAAATAAATTGTTGAATTTTGACACACAAATTAAAGAAAAAATATTAAAGACATAAATTTAACATAACTTTTCATTTTTACCAAAAAAAAACAATTGACCTTGTCATACCTTTTGAAAAATTAATTGGTTGTCAAATCATAAGGGTAAATTTGAAAAAAAAATTTAACGATTCACTTATTTTGAAACACCAATAAATACTTCAACAATTCACTTATTCCGAAACGGTGAGACACCAATAAATACTTCAACAATTCACTTATTCCGAAACGGTGAGAGTATTTACTAATTATTGTCCATTAGATCCTACTAGTATCTTTTAAATACTATTAACTGTCAAAAAAAATGGTGATCTGCTGTTCTTCTTTGAAATTGTTATTTCATTCATCAGCTGGACCTGAATTTGTTCACAAAACGGAATGTACATACTTTGAGTCTCCCCACTCCTATGTGAATTGAGTTAAACCCTACATTTAATATTAAGATCGTCCCAGAATCTAGGCCGGCTTGATTTTCACTCAACTAATGATGTTATTATTTCATAAAGTCACTTTTTCTAATACTAATTTCTTCAATAAATAAAATTATTTTTTAAAATAATAATTATTAATTGAGTGACCATCTGACAAATCAATGGAATGTAGGCCTCGACTCAAAATTGAGCTCTATAAGTTGGGCTCAGATTACACAATAAGCCCATATGGACTAGTACTCATGGGCCATAGCCGGTGATACTAGCCTGCAGTCCACCAAAGAGCCCGCCCATCTGCAGACCACATCTGTAAGAAGGTGAATCTTAAAAATAGATTTAAATTGGGTTGACTTTCAAATTTTAGCCCCAAATAAAATAACTTTCTTAAAATAGCTTTTACCTGTTAACTAATATTTTTTTTGGACAAAATGACCCCTGATCAATGGAGTAAATTATATAAATGATCCTCATAATGGATAACAACTCCATATTTATATCTTTCAACTTTTATTTTTTTTCTCTTATTAATTTTATTTTGATTTTTCTTTTTTCGTTTTAATTTTCTAAACCCTTACTTTTTTCCTTTTTTCCTCTCAACTTCTTTTTTTCTTTTATATTATTTTTATTTTTTCCTTCCTTTTTTTTTTTGTTTTTTAAGTTTTTCTCAACACTTACTTTTTTCTTTATACTTTTCAACGTCTACTTTTATAAAAGAAAAATTGTTTTATTTATCTTTTGAAATTTTTTTCGACCTTTATTTTTATTTAATCTTTCTTTTTTTATCAATCTTTATTTTTTTCTTATTCTCTCTCAACTTCTACATTTTCTTTTATTTTTATAATATATTTCTTCATTTTCTTCTTTTTCTGCAATTTTTATTATTTTTATTCTTTTTTTCGATTTATTTCATTTAAGTTACATCTTATGAGCAGGAGTTGATACTATCACATTATAAAGACAAGACTTACAACTTTTGAACAATAAACTACGTTTCATGGGTAAGAGTTGACACTACTACATTGTAGAGGCAAGACTTATGACTTTCAAACAACAAGTTATGTTTCATGGGCAAAAGTCGACACTATCACATTGTATTTTGATTTATGAGATGTTTTATAACTCTTACCTTAGAGGAAAGACTTAGCTCAGGGACTTTCAAATAGCAAATTATACCCGACGGGCAAGAGTTAATTCTACCACGTTATGTTTTCATTTACGAGATGTTCTACAACTATTGCCTTAGAGACAAGACGTAGCTCAAGGGCTTTCAAACAACAAGTTATGTTTCGTGGGCAAGAGTCGACACTTCCACATTGTATTTTGATTTATGAGATGTTCTACAACTATTATCTTAGAGGCAAGACTTAGCTTAGGGACTTTCAAACAACAAATTATGTCCCACGTGCAAGAGTTGACTCTACCGCGTTATGTTTTCATTTATGAGATGTTCTACAACTATTGCCTTAGAAGCAAAACTTAACTCAAGGACTTTCAAATAACAAATTATGCCCCACAGGCAAGAGTTGACTCTACCACGTTATATTTTCATTTATGAGATGTTCTACAACTATTACCTTAGAGGCAAGACTTAGCTCAAGGACTTTCAAACAATAAATTATGCCCCACGGGCAAAAGTTGACTTTACCACATTATGTTTTCATTTATGAGATGTTCTACAACTCTTGCCTTAAAGGCAAAACTTGACTCAAGGACTTTCAAACTACAAATTATGCCCCACGAGCAAGAGTTGACTTTACTACATTATGTTTTCATTTATGATATGTTCTACAACTATTACCTTAAAGGCAAGACTTAATTAGCTCAAGGATTTTCAAACTACAAATTATGCCTCACGGGCAAGAGTTGACTCTACCACGTTATGTTTTCATTTCTGAGATGTTCTACAACTATTGCATTAGAGGCAAGACTTAGCTCAAGGACTTTCAAACTATAAATTATGTCCCACGGGCAAGAGTTGATACTACCACGTTATGTTTTCATTTATGAGATGTTCTACAACTCTTGCCTTAGAGGAAAGACTTAATTAGCTCAAGGACTTTCAAACTACAAATTATGCCCCACGGGCAAGAGTTGACTCTACCACGTTATGTTTTCATTTATGAGATGTTCTACAACTATTACCTTATTGGCAAGACTTAGCTCAAAGACTTTCAAACTACAAATTATGCTCCATGGACAGGAGTTGACACTACCACGGTATGTCTTCATTTATGGGATGTTCTATAACTCTTGCATTAGAGGCAAGACTTAGCTCAAGGACTTTCAAATAATAAATTATGCCACACGGGCAAGAGTTGACACTACCATATTATGCCTTTATTTATGAGATATTCTACAACTCCCCCCTTAGAGACACGACTTATCTCAAGAATTTTCAAAGAACTTCGTAACAACAATTCATACCCTTAAATTTGCTTTGATGTCAAAAAAAGAAGATACATTTGCGGATTATTCATTTTTTTATTTATTAGAAAAATATAATAGAAGTTGAGAAAAAAAGAAAAAAATGATCAAACAAAATAGAGAAATAAAAAAAATATTGAGAAAAAAAGAAAATAAAAAAAATAAAGATCATGAAAAAAATGAAGTATTAAAAAAATTGAGAAAAAATAAAAATAAAGTTTAAGGAAAATGAGGGGAAAAAAAGAACTGAAAAAAGAATAAATGATCAAATAAAATAGAGAAATAAAAAAAATGAGAAAAAAAAGGCAAGAAAAAATAGAGATTGAGAAAAAAAGCAAAGAATTAAAAAATTGAGAAAATAAAAAATGAGAGAAAAAATAAAAATAAAGTTTGAGAAAAATGAGGAAAAAAAAAGAGAACTGATAAAAATAAAAAATAAAAGAAAAATAAAGGTTAAAGACAAATGAATTAAAAAGGAGAAAAAAAGAAATAGATAATGTTTGAGAAAAAAAAAAGAAAATAAAATAAAGGTTGAGACAAATGAATTAAAACATGAAAATAAAATTAAAGGAAAAAATAAAAAATGAAATAATAAAAAATAGAATAATAAAATTAAAGGAAAAAATAACAACAACAACAAACCCAGTGAATTCCCACCAAGTGGGGTCTGGGGAGGGTAAAATGTACGCAGTCTATACCGCTATTTTCGAAAAAGTAGAGAGGTTGTTTTCGATAGACCCCCGTCTCAAGATAAAGAATAGTTAGCAAGGTCATAGTAATATCTGAAGTAGAATGGATGGCATAACAGAAATAAGAAATGAGAAATAATACAAATAGAGCTAAGAGAGCCATGAAAATAAGAGCAATATGAAAGTAAAAGAAAAACAGTAAATAAGAAATAGGAAAAGGCCACCCCCTCGTAATAGCATACACTAACGCCTCCTACCAGTGGGCACAGTCATAGGCTTACTAAGTCGGCTACACTAGATCTCCCTAACTACTAGCTACAACCTACACACGCATTAACCTTCTACCCTAATCCGCGACCTCCACACCTTCCTATCTAGAGTCATGTCCTCAGAAAGCTGTAACAGCCCCATGTCGTGCCTAATCACTTCTCTTCAGTATTTTTTTGGCCTACCTCTAATCCTCCTGAAACCATCCAAAGCTAGCCTCTCACACCTACTAACTAGGGCATCTGTGCCCCTCCTCATCATATGCCCAAACCAACTCAGCCTTCCTTCTCGCATCTTGTCCTCCACCGAAGCCACTCCCACCTTTTCATCGATAATCTCATTCCTAACTCTATTTCCTCTAGTAAGTCCAAACATCCAACCCAACATTTTCATTTCTGCTATCTTCAATTTTTGAATGTCGGAGTTCTTGACTGGCCAACACTCTGCATCATACAACATGGCCGGACAAACTGCCACTCTGTAGAACTTGCCTTTAAGCTTTAAGGGCACCTTCTTATCACACAGCACTCCCGAGGTGAGCCTCCACTTCATCCAACCTGCTCTAATACATTTAGAGACATTCTCATCAATCTCACCATACCCCTGAATCATAGACCCAAGATACTTAAAACTATGCCTTATCAACATTTTGGGAATCCAACCTCACCACCACTCCGTCCGTCCTACTTCGAGTCACTAAACTTGCAGGAAAAAAATAAAAAAGTGAAAATAATAAAATTAAAGGAAAAAAATAAAAAGTGAAAATAATAAAAAATAAAATTTGAGAGACGAATAAGTATGGAAAGTTTAAAAAATATATTTGAGGTGTAGAGGGGCAAAATAGTACTTGGTACATTACTTAAAAAGTAAAGAAAGTTATTCTTTAAAGAAATTTCTTATTGGGGTCAAATATCTAAAGCCTTAAATTTTTTATTGGGATCAAATATCTAAAGTCATCCATATTTGGATCTGTCATGCAATTTCCTGGTTGCTGTTAATTGGTTTGCATGTACTCTTGTAGCTCCTACCCTATACTTATCTAGTTTAACTATTAAAGTATGCATTACTTAAATATTTTAATTACTTTTTTAATACACCAAATTAGATGGATATTTAGGTAAAAATTTCACGGTGTGTCTTATTTGGGCACTGTCATTTAACTTGTACCTATTTTCTTGTAAAGTTTAATTTGTAGCATTATTAACAAACTTCATATAAAAAAAAAATTTCGCTTATCTCTTTTTCCTTCTCTTATTTGTAATTTGAGATTACTATGTTTTTTCTATCCATTATTTTCGAGTTTGAATTGATTTTGTTTTATTCGATATGAAATAATAAGTTCATGATGATTGAAAAACTTAAAAACAAATGAATATTGTGGAAAAGGTTCAAAACAATGGCAAGTCAGCATTATTGCAAAATGAAGTGTTAAATTTGTTGTTGTTATAAAAAATCGATAAATGAATTTGCTATTTATGATATATAAAATTTATATTTCAAATATATGATCTTATTTGAGATAATTTTTGAGCTTTGAGTCCTATGTTTGATTGTTAAAATTTCAAAAACAAGTTATTGATTATGGGCAAAATTTTATCTTAAGGGGAAAATAGTTAAAGTATAGCCAAATAAATGTTCTTACCTCATGCTATAATATTTAAAGTTTGGCCTTGCCAAAATCATAAATTTAGTAAAATTGTAATACCCCAAAAAGCCAAATCAATGTTAGAGTCATGTTTCAAGCTCATGCAAAATACATTATAATTCTTTGGTAGTTTTATGAGTGAGTTTGATGTATCTGAAGGCCACGAATAACTCCTAACTATTAGACGGATCAAAATATTCCTTACCGATTTAGTTTTCGAGAAGAATGTTGCTATAGTCAACTTCAAACGAGTTTATCTTTTATCCTACTGAGAATTTTCCATCTCAAGACCCACCAAATTGTAGGAAATTGAATTAGCTTTCCAACGATACCAATTTCGCCTTAATCCGATACACACTTTTAGTAAGAGACAGTAGCCCATCACGATAAGACCGCATCGCGGAGATGGCTAAATCATGTTCGTCATTTTCCAGTGGACCACCACGATAACGCCGCATCGCGCCAAGGGGCAAATTTACGTTCAGTGGGGCACCGCGATGGCATCGCATCGCGCTAAGGTGCCAGTTTGGAATTGTCCGTTTCCAGTGGCATAACGTGATAGCATCGCGTCGTGCCGTTAGGAAAAATAGAAATTGTCATTTTCTAGTGGCACAACGTGATAAGCACCGTATCACGCCAGAGTCAAAAATCAAGATTTTCTAGTTTCGCGATTTAGTTTTCACGGACCGTTTGATTTTTTTTCATGGCCCCAAATTCGTCCAAAACATGAAATTAAAACCCTAAAGGGGAATTATGTGCCCCATTACTCATAATTTTACTTAAAGAAACTAATCTTCTCTCAAGAACAAGCCCTAGCCTTTCAAGATCAATTCTCAAGAAAAACCCCAAGAACTCTCACGAATTCATCAACCCAAGTATGTTAAATGTTCATTCATGGGTCCCTTCCACCCATGGAGTCCAAGTATCCAATTTTAAATCAAAGTTGTGATCTTTTACAAGTTATTATGATTTTTAACCATGAATTCCCATGAATCTTAATTCTATACCATGTTTACAAGAAATTGTTGTTGTTATTAAATCCCAAACGTTTGAATAATATTATTTAAACCATAATTAGTGATGTTGATGTTGAAATCACGCTATTACTACAAGCTTTAAATTATTCCCATGCTTAGCTTACACTATGCATATCAAGTGTTTGATGAAATGCCTACAAGAGTGAATTTTGAATGAATGCTTCGATATTATGTCCCGAAAGTTTTAGTTCTATTTTGCTATTATTACTATCGAGTCCTGGGGATTATGAATACCCTAAAATTTAGTTGTTACTTAGTCTCAGTATCTTCAGAATAGTTTCCGACATGTTATGAGCAATATCAGTTCAGTCAAATATCATGATCAGTTAAACTTAGAACTGTTCAGTATTCCAAGTCAGTTCAGTTGGGAGTAGGATTTAGCACCGAGCGAGTGCAGGGATGACGGCTTCCCCATTAGTTAAGCAGAGTCGTTAATAACAGTACCTATACTCCAGAACTACATAGCCAACATATGATTTAAGGAGTCACCCGTCAGTTTAGGCTTGACTACTTTCCAGGGGTCACCCGTCAGTTTAGGCTTGACACCCTTAGTCCTTCGGGATAGTACATTAGTGGATACACACAGCCAGTCTAGTACCCATGGCATGGCGCTGACACCCTTCTAACTGAGGTAATAGGTTGGACCCCAAATTGCTAATTGAGGTATGTCGGTTAGATGATAGCTCCCACAGTCTCAGTCCAGTAATCAACTCAGCAATCCAGTTTCAGTTTTACTTGACCATAGCATACATATATCAGTTATTCATGTATCAGTACTCATTATTTTATTTTACAGATTATATTCAGAACATATTTTATGCTTGGTCATACATTCTCAGTATTTATAGATTTCATACATTCTATTCAGTATGTCATGCTATTCATTTAGCCAGTTATTACTCCTGTACATGAAACCATGCAAACCAGCCTACCTCATTTATCATAGTAGTACATTAAAAGTACTGATCGCATACTCATTTCTTGCGCTATGATGTATTATATCATAGGTTTGGACGCTTAGTTCCCGGATCGCACATAGATATACCAGATTATTAGTGACAGCGGTGGTGAGTCCTTCTATTTTGAGGACATGGTTAATTTATCTCAGTTATTTCATTAGTTTAGTATTTTCTATTCAGACGGAGTTAGTTGGTTGTTTGTCCCATCATGTAATTCCTCGTATTCTTTCTAGTTCAATTCAACTCAAAAGAGGCACATTAGAGACTTAGGACCTGAAATTTTAGCTAAGTGTTGAAGACTTACTCTCACTTTTGGCCTCTAAAGTTTGACGACTTTATTCTCGACCTTTCTGACCTTGGAATGTCGATTTCTAAGTTTTTTCATGATCGGGTAGTCCATAGTACCTCCGGGGTGAGTTTTGGAATTTTTGGAGAGGAATAGGGGCATGTTTGGTTGGCCGAAACATAACCTCGATGCGATATCACCGCGCCGTGTCGATGTAGATGACGCGATGCATCTCTAATCGCGTCATTGATCTCTTCGGTGCCTAGTTTTTATGTGTTAAATGATGAGTTATGGGGGACATTTAAGTCATTTATCCTCACCCAAATTCGCCCAAAACACACAATTTTAGCCCTAAATAGCATAGATGCTTCATTATTCATCTTTTTCTTTTCCAAGAATAAAACCCTAGCTCCAAGAATCAAGAACAATCCCATAACTCTTAATCTAAGAAAGGTTATAATCTAAAGTTCCGGGTTCAAGAACTTCAAGAAGAAGCTTCAAGAACACCATTAGAGAGTCAAAGGTTCAAGCTTTTATATTCAATTCATCAAGCAAGGTATGTGGGGTTATGAACAAGGATCCTCTTTCATCCTTGTGCCCAAAACTAGTTTTTAAAGTTGAATTTACTTGAAATTACATGATTTACAGTTTAGGGTTTATACCCAATTATCATTATTTGAAGATGTTGATGTTACAAGTGATTAAATATTGAATTGCCTCTTTACTTTTTCATGTTTATGTGTGCGAAGTGATCTTACATACATTGAGAATTAAATTTCACTATCTTGACTAGAATTATGCAAGAATTTCAAAATTTTGATTATTGAGCATGACTTTATTATAGTTTGACATGAGTTTGAAACTTGGGCTTTAAGCCCTAAGTATAAGTATTGAGATTTCAGGAAGATGATGTTTTAAGCATCCCATGACTAACTTATATTTAGATTTTTCAGAAAAATTTGATCTTTTGATCCTTAGTTAAGTTAAGGAATCCACTTTACAGTTTTATTATAGTTTATAGAAAATAGATTAGTTTTGATTACAGTTTAAAATAGACAGATGCATATCTGGTTTTCATATAAACCCTTATGCTAGATTTTAAAGTGGATTTCCTACAGAATGAGCATACTGATTTAAAAGGAGTAGTATTTAATATCGAGTTGGATATATTTACATACCCAGAACTATGAGCCAATATAAGTACAGATTATTTAGATTATTCCCATTTCTATATGGATGATAGTTACAGATGTGATCACTTAGATTAGGTTATACTCCTTGGCAAGAGTATGACACCACTCCCCAACGTGAGGTTTTACCATAAGGGAACTAGAAGTTAGACACTATGATAGCTCACACAGTGTATGTCGGTTAGAAGAACCTCCATACAGAAAAAGCTTTTAGAAACTAAGTGCAGAGGCTCACAATTTTATTCAGATATTGTTTTACATAAGTTATTAGCTATGAGATTTCATCTTTTATTTTACAGATACATAGGTGAGCCCTTTACACTCAGTTAAATAAGTTGAAAATGGAATTTACTTTAGTCCTACTTATTTCACTAGCAGAAAGAGTAAAAGTACAACTTTCATAACTAAATGTTATGACTCACTAGATTTATGTAGTATGTTTTGCTATTCATTGTTATGACTTTTCAGTTTTCAGATATTCCAGCTTATGTGAGTCATCTACATTTAGTATGCATATTTTATGAATTTTGATAACATTGAGATATTATTTCTACTTATGCATTCAACCCCACATACTCAGTACATTCTAAAGTACTAATCCACATATATGTCTATGTGCTACATTGTCTCATAATGTAGGTTCAGGTGCTCAATTCCAGCAACGTGATTGACCATGAGCATCTCTATCTACGTCGTGATAGTGGTGAGTCCTCATAGTTTGGGGACCCAATTATTCAGATTTCCAGCTTTCCAGATTAGTTTATTCAGTTATGTCAGACAATTCGAGTCAACTGGGGGTTTGTCCCAGCGACTCTCTAGTAGTAGTATTAGAGGCTTGTACGACTATTAGAACTTGTAATTTTTTAATGATAGTTCTTCAGATTTTTCTTAGTTAAGTACTATCAGACATTTCATGCAGTGAAACTCAATTCAGTTCAGATAGCATTTCAGTATTTTCTAGTACCGCATACTTATATTACCTTTATTGGAGTCGTCAGAATAAGTAGCGGGCTTTTAGAGTTAGCTCGAGACTACTAGTAGTTTGGAGCATCGTGTAGCGTCATGAGACTCATTTTTGGGGCATTACACATCTGCTCCATAGTCATTCAGTAGAGGTTTTCCAGACTAGTAAAAATAGTCAGTCAGTTTTGTTATTATTTTATTAGTTTCAGACAGTTGTTTCCATTAGTTGTTTCCAGATTTATGATCCAGTATTAATTTCAATTGCTAAAATCTTATGGATTATCAGTTGTTCTTCCATATATGATATTATATTATTTATCGCAGTAGGTACCAGCTCATGGGTTAGCTTGCGGTCTCTTGGGACTGTAAGCACCGTATGGCGTTCAGGGTGTATTTTCGGGGTGTTACAAACTTGGTATCAGAGACTAAGATTTTAAATTATCCTAGGAAGTCTGAAAGCCGCCTCAAGTAGAGTCTTGTGTATTGGTGTGAAGCATGCCACACTTATGGACAAGAGGATACAAGACATTTTAAGAAAAATTTCCCTTATTTCAGTGTTTATGTCGTGCGACTGAGCATAAGATCATGTTAAACTCTCTGTATAATCTATTATCCCTTTTGTTTACAGAATATGCCTCCCATAAAAACAAACGGAAGAAGAAATATGAACCAATTAGCACCTCCGCCTGTTCAGAAAGATCCCCTGAATGAGCATGTTTCTCATGCAGAGTTTAGAGATGCATTCACTACTCTAGCTCACTCTGTAGCGATTCAGAATGTTCATCCAGCCGCTGTGCCGGCCAACCTAGTGGCCAATACTACTGGAACTAGGATTTGAGACTTTACCCAAATGAATCCTCCTATGTTCTCAGGATCCAAATCTGAAGAGGATCCGCAGGAATTCCTTAACATGGTCTAGAAGGTAACAAACATTATGGGGGTAAATTCTAGTTAGAGTGCTGAATTGGCTGCTTACTACCTACAGAATGTATCCCATACTTGGTTTAAGTAGTGAAAAGGGGATAGAGGCACAGACACAGGGCCTATAGAATAGGAAAAGTTTGCTATAACCTTCTTAGATAGATTTTTTCTGCTGGAGCTGAGGGAAGCCAAACTGTTAGAGTTTATAGACTTGAGGTAAGGAAAAATGAGTGTGAAGGAGTATTCCCTTAAGTTTACTTAGCTAGCTAGGTATGCTCCTCATGTGGTGTCTGATAGAAGTTCTAGGATGAGCAAGTTCGTGTCTGGGGTATCTGACAGTATGGTCAAGGAGTGTAGGAATATGATGTTAATTAAAAAGATAGACATATCTAGGATTATGGTCCATGCTCAACAGATTGACGTGCAGAGGCTTAAAGAGAAGGAGAGAAAGAATAAGAGGGCTAGAATAGGTAGCTTTAATTTTACTTAGCCAAAGTCAGAAGGTGATAACCGTCCTCAGTTCCATCATGAATCTTCATCTCTTTCCCTATCTTCAGCTAGTGCCTTTGTGCCAAGGTTCAGAAATGACAATTGGGATAAGGCTCTTAGCTCTAAGTCTCAAGGCAGTGTAAACAGTGGTCGTACAAATCCTCTTTGCTAGAAATATGGTAAAAGCCATCAGGATAAATGTAGAGCTCATAGTGAAGTATGCTTTGGGTGTGCCAAGCCAGGCTATCAAATTTTGGAGTGTCAGGTAGTTTCTCAGAAAGAGAGGGATTTACGCCAATAGGGCCAATCCCATTAGTCATCGAATCTAGTCATCTGCCCAACTCAGCAGGGCACTGCTTCTAGTAATACTAGTAGTCAGTGTTAGAACAAGCTCTATGCACTTCAGTCCTGACAAGATCAGGAAAGTTCTCCTGATGTGGTTACTGGTACATTATAAGTCTTTCATTTGCATGTTTATGATTTACTAGGCCCTGGAGCTTCTCTTTTTTTGTAACCCCTTATATAGTTTCAACTTTGGAGTCAATCCCCAAATTTTAGTAGAGCCTTTCTCAGGGACTACCCCAGTGGGTAAATCTATTGTAGCCTGGTGGGTATACCGGAACTTCCCGATTACAGTGTCTCAGAAAGATACTTTAGTTAATCTCGTAGAGTTAGAGATGACAAATTTTGATGTCATTCTAGGCATGGATTGGCTCCACTAATATTATCCTTCAATTGATTATAGAAATATAGTAGTTCATTTTCAGTTTCCAAATAAACCAGTCCTTGAATAGAGGTGTAGTACAACATCGCTTAGGGGTCAACTTTTTTCGTACCTTAAAGCAAGGAAAATGATATCCAAAGGGTTTATTTATCATCTTTTTCAAGTTAAAAACTCTAATTTAGAGACTCCAAATCTTTAGTCTATTTCAGTAGTGAGGGAATTTCCTGATATGTTCCCTGAAGATCTTCCTGGAGTTCCTTTCGAAAGGGAAATTGACTTTGGAATAGATCTTCTTCTAGATACCTAACCTATCTCTATTTTGCCATATAGAATGGCTCTAGCTAAACTCAAAGAGTTGTAATAATAGTTGATAGATCTCCAAGATAAGGGATTCATCAGGCCCAGTATTTCCCCAGGGGGCGTACTAGTTCTGTTCGTGCGTAAGAAAGATGGTTCTTTTAGAATGTGTATTACTACCGTCAGTTGAACAAAGTCACAATCAAGAACAAATACCTACTTTCAAGAATCGATGACCTGTTCGATTAACTTTAGGGTGCTAGTTATTTTCTTAAGATAGACCTCAGATTCGGCTATCATCAGCTCAGAGTTAGAGATTGTAAGATTTTAAAAATAGATTTTAGAAATTGGTATGGTCAATTCGAGTTTTTAGTTATGTCCTTTGGTCTCACAAATGCCCCAACAGGCTTTATGGACTTGATGAATCAAGTGTTCAAGCAGTACTTAGACATGTTTGCCATAGTCTTCATTGATGACATTCTCTTGTACTCCCGTAATGAAACTGATCAGGCAGACCACCTCAAAATAGTATTGCAAAATCTTAGAGCCCATAAGTTGTTTGCTAAGTTTAGTAAGTGAAAATTTTGGCTAAGATCAGTAGCTACATGTTCCACTTATCAATAGGTTAATATTGAGCATCAAAAGCCTAGTAGGTCTATGTAGGAATTCAGTATTCCCACTTTAAAGTGGGAGGAAGTGAACATGGACTTTGTGACAAGTTTTCCCCATACTCGTCGTCGGCATGATTTGATTTGGGTCATTATGGATTTGATGACCAAATCAGCCCATTTCATACCAGTCCATACTTTTTATGCAGTTAAGGACTATGCCAAGCTCTATATTAGAGAGTTGGTTAGGTTGCATGGTGTTCCATTTTCTATCATTTTAGATAAAGGTACTCAGTTTACCTCTTCCTTATGGAAAGCTTTTCAAAGGGTCTTGGTATCCAAGTTAATCTCAGTATAGCCTTTCACCCTCATACAGATGGTCAGGCAGAGAGGACCATTTAGACCCTTAAGGACATGTTGAAAGCGTGTGTAGTTGAGTTTAAGGGCAGTTGGGATAACCACCTTTAATTGAATTTACATATAATAAACTATCATTCCTATATTCAAATGGCTTCGTTTAAGGCTCTATATGGAAGGAAATATAGATCACTGATTGGTTGGTTTGAGATAGGTGAAACCACTTTGATAGGGCCTGATATAGTGTTTAATGCTTTGGAGAAAGTTTAGCTAATGTGGGAAAGGCTTAAGGCAGCCCAAAGCCGGCAGAAATCTTATGCAGATATGAGGAAAAAGAATCTTTAGTTTGAGATTAGAGATTTCATATATCTAAAAGTCTCTCCCATGAAGAGGATAAAGGGGTTTGGTAAGAAGGGGAAGCTTAGTCCCGATATGTTGGCCCTTACATAGTTTTGAACTATTTTGGAAAGGTGTCTTATGAGCTTGAGTTGCCTGAAGACTTAGCATCAGTGCAACCAGTATTCCATATCTCTTTATTGAAGAAGAAGTGTATTGGTGACCCAGCTGTAGTTGTTCCCTTAGAAAACGTAGATGTTCAGAACATCCTTTATTATGAAAAAATTCCCTTCGAGATTCTTGATCGACAAATTCGTACACTAAGGATCAAAGAAGTTCCCCTAGTCAAGGTTCTTTGGCAGAATCAGTCCGTTAAGGGGGTCCCTTAGGAAGCATAAGTAGATATGCGGACCAAGTACCCTCATTTTTTTTTGAAAACTCAGACTCAGCTTAAGGTAACAATCTTCTTAGAATTTCTCTTTTCCATGCTCATTTCAGCTACATATCATTCTCATGTCAGTCATGCATTCATAAAATTAGTTCAGTCATGTGTCATGTTTCAGACTCAGTCATGTAATCACGTTTTCATCATGTATATTCAACAGATAACCTAAATTCCTCAGTGCTTTAGCTTAACTAATGTCATTCGAGGACGAATGATCCCAAGAAGGAGATATAGTAATACCCCAAATCCAAACCAATGTTACAGCCATGTTTCAAGCTCGTGCAAAGTACATTATAATTCTTTGGTAGTTTCATGAGTGAGTTTGATATATCTTAAGGCCTCGAACAACTCCCATCTATTAGATGGATCAAAAATATTCCTTACTGATTTTATTTTCTAGAAGAATATTGCTATAGTCAACTTCAAATGAGCTTATCTTTTATCCTACTAAGAATTTTCCATCTCATGACCCACAAAATTATAGGAAATGAAATTAGCTTTTCAACGATACCAATTTTGCCTTAATCCAATACTCGGGTGAGAAGTTTAATACTTTTGGTAAGAGACAGTAGCCCATTGCCATAAGGCTGCATCGCGGAGATGGCCAAAATTATGTTCGTCCTTTTCTAGTGGACCACTACGATAATGCCGCATCACGTTAAGGGGAAAAGGGCATTCAGTGGGGTACCGAGATGGCACAGCATCGTGCCAAGGTGCTAGTTCAGAATTATCCATTTCCAGTGGCGCAACGTGATAGCACCACGTTATGCTGTTGGGCAAACTGAGGATTGTCATTTTCCAATGGCGCAAAGCAATAAGCATCGCGTCTGTCGGAGCTAAAAATTGGGATTTTCCAGTTTCATGATTTAATTTCCAAGGATTGTTTGTTTTTTTCCATGGCCCCAAATCCATCCAAAACTTGAAATTAAAACCTTAAAGGGGCATTATGTACCCCATTACTCATAATTTTACTCAAAGAAACTAATCTTCTCTCAAGAACAAGCCCTAGCCTTCAAGATTCAAGATCAATTCTCAAGAAAACCCCCAAGAACTCTCACAAATTCATCAACCCAGGTATGTAAATGTTCATCCATGGGTCTCTTTCACCCATGGAGTCCAAGTATCCTATTTTAAATTCAAAGTGGTGATCTTTTACAAGTTATTATGATTTTTAACCATGAGTTCCCATGAATCTTGATTCTTTTCTATGTTTACATAAAGTTGTTATTAAATCCCACATATTTGAATAATGTTATTTGCTAATTTAAACCATAATTAGTGATGTTGATGTTGAAATCATGCTATTACTACAAGCTTTAAACTATTTCTATGTTTAGCTTATACTATGCATATTAAGTGTTTGATGAACTGCCTACAAGAATGAATTTTGAATAACTTTCATATTTTGTCCCCAAAGTTTTAGTACTATTTTGCTATTATTGCTATTGAGTCTTGGGGGTTATGAATACCCAAAAAGTTAGCTGTTTCTTAGTATCAGTCTCTTCAGAATAGTTTCAAACATGTTACGAGCAATATCAGTTCAGTCAGTTGTCACGTAAGTTAAACTTAGAACGGTTCATTATCCTGAGTCAGTTCAGTTGGGAGTAGGATTTAGCATCGAGTGAATGCAGGGATGGAGGCTTTCCCATTAGTTTTCCAGAGCAGTCTATGTACTTCAGAACTACGTAGCTAATGTAGGATTTGAGGAGTCACCCATCAATTCAGTATTGACTATCTCCCAGGGTTCACCCATCAGTTTAGGCTTGACACCCTTAGTCATTTGGGATAGTACATTAGTGGATCCATACATCCAGTGTTAGTGTAATACCCCAGGAAATTTTTTGTTGAAATTTTGTGCGTAAACATGTTGGGTTCTATCTTCTAGAATGAATTATAAATTTTTCATGTGGAATGTCTTAGATTATGATCCACCATTGCATAAAGTATCGAAAAAGATTTTTAATGATATGTGGATCATCCAAAAAGGATACCCTAGCGGCGAGTTATGAACATTCCGATCGAACTGTGAAAAGTAGTGAACAGTAAAACGCGCAGGAAAAAGTACTGAGGCCTGGCGTATTTTTGCTCCAACTTTAAATGATCATAACTCCTTGTACATAATGATCTGGGTAATGTACTATATATTAACGGAAATCTCTGTGAGTCCTCTTTCCAGTGAAATTGGTTTCATCCAATTTGTCTATCGGAGCAAAAAGTTATGGTCGATCTACTTCAGCCTACCAAAAGAAAATTTTTGGGTCAAATTCAAATGATCATAAATCCTCGTATACAATGATCTGGGTGAGATACTATATATCAATGGAAATATATGAGAGTCCTCTTTCTAATGAAATTGGTTTCATCTAATTTGGACATCGGAGTAAAATGTTATGGTTGATCTACTTCAGACTATCAAAACAGTCCACCAAAGGACAGATTCGAGAATTATTTGATTTTTAGGGGCGTTTTGGTCATCATCCCTCACCCAAAATCCATCCAAACCCTATATTAAAGCCTATTAGAAGCATTATATGTTATATTTCATCAAATTCCCTAAAAAAAAAATCCTAAGATCCTACATTCAACTTCAAGAACCTCCAAAGTTCACCATTAATTCTACAAATATTTTCAAGATTCCAAGTTCCTAGTTCAAGAACTCCAAGAACCATCATTCAAAGGCATGATTAACATCTCAAAAATGAGTATTGATCTAAAGTTCATCATTCAAGATATGTGGAGTTTTTCAACAAGAACTCTCTTTTGTTCTTGTGCCCAAAAGTAATTTTTTTTACAAAGGCATGATTTTTATTTGATTTTTACGAATTTGAAGCATGAACCCATATCTTAGGATGATTATTATGAAATCTTGATGTTTATGATTTTTAAAAATGAATTTACATGTGTGGAGATATAAAGCATGAATTTTGAACGATATTTATCATGATTTTGATATTTGGGTCGTGAATCCCCATTGGAAATTGTATTTATCATCCTCTCATGATTATGATGATTTTCTTCGGGCTATGTGAGTCTTTTATACATCCTACATCTTTCTTATAAATATTTATGATGATGATGTTTATACAACTGCATACACCCCCATATACTTGGTTCCTTTCTATGGTACTGACCCACATCTTCAGATGTGGGCTGTATTTTCTCAGAATGTAGGTTCAGGTGATTAGTTCCAGGTTTGACAATGATTCTTCGGGCACGATGTTCTACATCCTCTATTGTGGTGAGTCCTCATGTTCTGAGGATGTGATGTATGATGTTGGTTTCACAGAATTATTTACATTTGATAACTGAGTATGAGTCAGTTAGGGCATGTATCAATGGCTCGCTGGTTTTATTGATTTTCTTAGAGGCTTGTCAGACTAGTATAGATGTTGGGAGTTGACTAATAAGTCATATTTTGTTATCTTTCTGAAATTCTTTTATTCTTGGATGATGATTACTTTGTTGATATTTGAGGGTTATTTATGGAAACCCCGTTGATTTGTGTTAAACTGAATGAAAATGGCTCAAAGGGTTAGCTTGGGGCTACTCGTAGCCTCAAGCACCGTGTGACACTCCGAGACCCATTTTTCGGGGTGTTACAAACTTTGTATTAGAGCCTAAGGTTTTAAGGTGTCCTAGGAAGTTTGATAAGCCACGTTAAGTAGAGTCTTGATCATCGGTGTGTAGCGCGCCACATCTATGAGCAAGAGGATACAAGACGTTTTAGGAAAAGTGTGATTCTTTCTTTCAGAAGTCTATCGTGCTGAAAGTGTCTCTCTCTGCTATTTATTCGTCCTCTCCTCTTTCAAAAATATACCTCCACGTCGATTTAGAAGAAATAATGATGGTCAAAAACTTCAACCCGCTGACCCATTGAATGAAAACGTATCTTATGCTGAATTTTGAGCAGACTTTTAGGCTCTAGCCCAAGCTGTTCTTGCAAATGTTCAGGATAACCCGGCCTCGGCTCCACAGCAGTAGGGAGGTGATTTAGTTGCTGCCAAGATCTATGACTTCATACGGATAAATCCGCTGGAATTCTATGGGTCCAAGTCTAATGAGGATCCACGGTTATTTTTAGGGGAGGTGTGGAAGATTACTCAGGTGATGCATGTATTTGAGGAACATAGTGTGGAGTTGGTTGTGTATAGGTTAAAAGACCTTGCTTATGATTGGGTTGTTGCTTGGAGGAAAGGTAGAGGTGATGGAGCTGTCCCTACAACTTGGCAAGTGTTTCAGGATGTATTCTTAGATAAGTTTTTCCCTATGGAGATGAGAGAGGCGAAGGTGGAAGCATTTATGAACCTGCGATAGGGCTCTATGACTATTAGGGAGTACTGTCTAAAGTTCAATTAGTTGGCCAAGTATTTCCTGACTTAGTGGCTGATAATCGGGCTAGTATGAGTAAGTTTGTGACTAGATTGTCTAGTTATGTGGTTAAGGAGTGTAGGTTTGCTATGCTGAATAGTGAGATGAATATTTCTAGGCCGATGACTCATGCCTAACAGATTTAGGCAGACAAAATTAAGGAGAGAAATAGAATAAGAGGGAATAAGAGAGCTAGGTTCGAGCAGCACAGACAGGGTCAGATGAGATCGCAGAAATGGAGTCGTCCTCAGTATCAAGATCATTCTTTTATGCCAGCACCGTCATCTACTAGTGCTCCCATTCCTAGAGGTAGGCAGGAGCAAGGTAGTAGGTCATATGCATCCAGGTCCCAGTACAGTGCTGGCAGTAAGCCAAATCGTCCCCTGTGTCCTAAGTGTGGTAGGGATCATTCGGGCGAGTGTTGGGGTAAGAAGAGGGGTTGTTTCTGGTGTGGTTACATGGGTCACAGAGTTAGAGATTGTCCACAGGATGGACAAGGGCGTCATGACTATCACCCTCAGACCCAGACTTAGACTGTTAGTGCTTCAGTTCCAAAGACTCGCTTAGCCCCAGCGAAGGGCGCCTCTTCTAGCAATGCTGGCAGGTAGCTCCAGAATAGATTCTATGCTTTACTGTCCCTCCAGGAACAAGAGGACTCTCCCGATGTTGTTACCGGTATGCTTCATATATTTTAGTTTGATGTGTATGCTTTGTTGGATCCTGGATCCAGTTTCTCATATGTTACATCTTTGATTGCTGTGAATTTTGAAATGAGTCCTGAGATTATTCTTGAGCCTATCCTAGTTTCTACCCCAGTGGGTGATTCGGTTGTTGCCCAGAAAGTGTATAAAAAGTGTCCTGTTATCATTCTTCATAGAGTCTTGTTGGCTGATCTGATTGAGTTAGACATAGTAGATTTTGATTTGATTCTGGGTATGGACTGGCTGTATTCTTCTTATGCCTCTATTGATTGTCGGACCCGAGTTGTCAAGTTTCAGTTTCTGGGTGCATCCGTGTTTGAGTGGTCTGGGAATTCTGTCACCCAAGAGTCATTTTATCTCTTACCTCAAAGCTACAAAGCTTATTTCCAAGGGGTGTATTTACCATTTGGTTAGAGTCAAAGACACTAAGTTTGAGACTCTAACTCTCCAGTCTATTAACGTCGTCAATGAGTTTTCTGATATCTTTTTGGATGATCTCCCAGAGATACCTCCTGATAGAGAGATAGAGTTTGGGATTGATCTTTTTCCTGATACTCAGCCTATTTCTATTCCTTCTTACCATATGGCCCCTACAGAACTTAAGAAGTTGGAAGAGCAACTCAAAGATCTACTAGATAAGGGTTTCATAAGGCCCATTGTTTCTCCTTGGGGTGCTCCTGTGTTGTTTGTGAGAAAGAAAGATGGCTCTTTGCGTATGTGCATTGATTACCGCCAACTGAATAAAGTCATCATAAAAAATAAGTACCCCCTTCCGAGAATAGATGATTTGTTTAACCAATTACAAGGTGCAAGTTATTTCTTAAAGATAGACCTTTGTTTTGGCTATCATCAACTCAAAGTTAGGGAGTGTGACATCCCAAAAACCGCTTTCTGAACTCGTTATGGCCATTTTGAGTTTCTTGTTATGTCTTTCGGGTTAACTAATGCCCCATCAGCTTTCATGGACCTCATGAATCGAGTGTTCAGACCATATCTGGATATGTTTGTCATAGTGTTCATCGATGATATATTGGTGTACTCCCGTAGTAAGGATGAACATTTTGATCATCTCTGAACTGTCTTGCAAACCCTTAGAGATCATAAGTTGTTTGCCAAGTTCAGTAAGTGTGAGTTTTGGCTAAGGTCAGTTGCTTTTCTGGGTCATATCATTTCTTTCGAGGGTATTAGAGTTGATCCCCAAAAGGCCGAAGCTGTTAGAAATTGGCCTAAACCAATTTCTCCGACTGATATCCAAAGCTTCTTGGGTTTAGCTGGATATTACCACTATTTTGTTGAGGGTTTCTCCTCTATAACATCTCCTATGACTCGGTTGACCCAAAAGAAAGTAAAGTTCTTATGGTCCAAATCATTTGAGAAGAGTTTTCAGGATTTGAAGACTCAACTCACTTCAGCCCCTATTTTGACTTTGCCTGATAGTGTTGATGGTTTTGTGGTGTACTGTGATGCTTCGAGAGTTGGGTTGGGTTACGTATTGATGCAGAAGGTAAGGTGATAGCTTATGCTTCTAGACAGTTGAAACACTATGAGAAAAATTACCCCACTTATGAGTTGGCTGCTGTTGTGTTTACTTTAAAATCTGGAGACACTATTTGTATGGTGTCCATGTTGATGTTTTCACTTATCATAAGAGTCTGCAGTATGTGTTTACCCAGAGAGAATTGAATCTTAGGCATAGAGACGATGATTAAAATTATTAAAGGACTATGATATGAGTGTGCTGTACCATTCGGGCAAGGCCACTATTATGGAGGATACCCTAAGTAGAGTGTCCATGGGTAGTGTTTCGCATGTGGTAGAATGTAAGAAAGAGTTGGCTCGTGATGTACATCGTTTGGCTAGATTGGGAGTTAGGTTGCTTGACTCTACTAAAGGTAATATAGGGGTTCAGAGTAGTTCTGAATCCTCCTTGGTTTCGAAAGTGAAGAAAAAATAATACTTAGATGCTAGTTTGGTCAGACTGAAGGAGTCAGTCAAGGACCAAAAAGTAGAGGTTTTCTCCCAAGGGGGAGATGGTGTGTTGAGATTGTATGGTAAATTGTGTGTCCCAAATGTTGATGATCTGAGATAGAGAATTATGGCTGAAGCACACGGGGCGCAATATTCTGTTCATCCTGGTGCCACCAAGATGTACCGAGACTTGCGGGAAATCTATTGGTGGAGTGTCATGAAGAAAGATATAGCAGCGTTTGTATCTAAGTATGCAATATGTCAACAGGTTAAGGTTGAACACCAAAGACTTGGTGGTATGATGCAAGAGTTTAATATTCCCACCTGGAAGTGGGAAGAGATAAATATGGACTTCGTGATTGGTTTACCTCCTTCCCGACGCCATCATGATTCCATTTGGGTTGTGGTTGATAGGCTGACTAAGTATGCTCATTTCTTGCCTGTTCATACTTCATATACTGCTGAGGATTACACTAGATTTTATATCCGAGAGCTGGTCAGACTGCATGGAGTTCCCTTGTCTATCATTTTGGATAGGGGTACTCAGTTCACTTTGCAATTTGGAAAGCTTTTCTGAAGGGTCTTGGTACCCAAGTACTTTTGAGCTCTACTTTTCATTCGCAGACCGATGGTCAGGCTGAGCGGACCATCCCGACCTTAGAGGATATGTTGAGAGCTTATGCACTTGACTTTAAGGAAAGTTGGGATGATCACTTACCGTTGATAGAGTTTGATTACAATGACAGTTTCCACTCTAGTATTGGCATGGCTCCATTTAAAGCCTTATATGAGAGGAAGTGTAGATCACCCATAGGTTGGTTCGAGGTGGGTGAAGCAGCTGTGAGTGGTCCTGATTTGGTATTTGAGGCTATGTAAAAAGTTAAGTTGATTAGGGAAAGGTTAAAAACTGTGCAGAGTCCTCAGAAGTCAAATGCGGATGTTAGAAGGAGAGACCTTGAGTTTGAAGTTGGTGACCTAGTGTATCTGAAAATTTCACCCATGAGGGGGGTGAAAAGATTTGGAAAGAAGGGGAAGCTTAGTCTCTGTTATGTTGGTCCTTACAAAATTCATAGCCGTGTTGGTAAGGTAGCTTATAAGGTCGAGTTGCCTTTCGTGTTGTCCTCTGTTCATCCAATATTCCATGTCTCCATGCTTAGAAAGCATATTAGCGATGCTGTGGTAGTGGATTCCTCTGAGAGTGCTGACATTCAAGAAAATCTTTCTTTTGATGAGATTTCTGTTAAGATTCTTGATTTCAGTGTCCGAAGACTAAGGAACAAAGAAGTTCCCTTGGTCAAGGTGTTGTGGCGAAACCAACCTGTTGAGGGTGCAACTTGGGAAGCTGAGGCAGATATGCGATCCAAGTACCCGCACCTATTTTCCGTGAACTCTGATCAAGCCGAAGGTACCGTTCTTTCCTAAATCATGAACTTTTGATAAAAGTTGCAGCAGTTCAGCTGTCATTTATTATGTGTTCAGCTGTAGTTTCTTGAATTTATGCATTCTATGTTGCATTTAGAGTGAGAAATGATGTGGTGATGAGTCTAATGAATCATTTCAGCTATATTCTCTATTCCCTATCTAATATTGGCATATCTAGTGTCATTCGAGGACAAATGTTTCCAAGGGGGGGATGATGTAATACCCCGGGAAATTTTTCATTGAAATTTTGTGTGTAAACGTGTTGGGTTTTATATTCTAGAATGAATTATAAATTTTCTGTGCATCATGTCTTAGATTATGATGCACCATTACGTAGAGTATTGAATAAGCTTTCCAACAATATATGGATCATCAAAAACAGACACCCTAGCGACGAGTTATGAACATTCCAATCGAACCGTGAATAGTAGTGAACAGTAAAACGTGCAGGAAAAAGTACTGAGGCCTGGCGTATTTTTACTCCAAATTTAAATGATCATAACTCCTTGTACATAATGATCTGGGTGATATACTATTAATCAACGGAAAGCTCTGCGAGTCCTCTTTCCAATGAAAATGGTTTCATCCAATTTGTCTATCGGAGCAAAAAGTTATGGTCGATCTACTTCAGCCTATCAAAAGTAAATTTTTGGGTTAACTTCAAACGATCATAACTTCTCGTACACAATGATCTGGGTGAGATACAATATATCAACAGAAAGATATGAGAGTCCGCTTTCTAATGAAATTGGTTTTATCTAATTTGAATATCGGAGTAAAACGTTATGGTTGATCTACTTCAGACTATCAAAATAGTCCACCAAAGGACAAATTCGAGAATTATTTAATTTTTAGGGGCATTTTGGTCATTTCCCCTCACCCAAAATCCGTCTAAACCCTATATTAAATCCTATTAGAAGCATTATATGTTATATTTCATCAAATTCCCTAAAAAAGAAAACCCTAAGCTACTATATCCAACTTCAAGAACCTCCAAAGTTCACCATTAATTCTACAAATTTATTCAAGATTCCAAGTTTCTAGTTCAAGAACTCCAAGAACCATCATTCAAAGGCACAATTAACATCTCAAAAACGAGTATTGATCTAAAGTTCATCATTCAAGGTATGTGGGTTTTTCAACAAGAACTCTCTTTCGTTCTTGTGCCCAAAAGTAATTTTCTTTACAAAGGCATGATTTTTATTTGATTTTTACGAATTTGAAGCATGAACCCATATCTTAGGATGATTATTATGAAATCTTGATGTTTATGATTTTGAAAGATGAATTTACATGTGTGGAGATATAAAGCATGAATCTTGAACGATATTTATCATGATTTTGATATTTGGGTCGTGAATCCCCATTGGAAATTATGTTTTTTTGAGAAAGTGTGTGTTATAAGCACATTGATGTTGAATATTTGAGATATTTTGAATGATTTGACCTTTTGGTCTTAATGGAGTTGTTTTGAACTCGAGTGTGAAAGAAATCCACAACGTGGTTGATTTTGATAGATGGGAAGCATGATGGCTCCCGATGTATATTTATATATTACTGAAATTATTTTGTTATGGGGTATCTTTGAAATGATCTGAGCTAAGTCTGGGAGAATTCTTTAGCACCGAGTGGAAGGTATAAAATGACCTTACTTCCCTAGAACTACGTGCCCCCGTAGGAGTGAGCCTGAGGCTGATTTATATAGTGATCACTATTTTGTGTGGATTTGATATCGATAGTCCTACTCCGATGGCAAGGATAGGACGGCTCTCCCCAATGTGGGTTGTACGTTGGAATCCATGTAGCTCACATGGTTTATATCGGTTATAGGATCTCTTAGTGTGTGTGTGTTTCCTTTTGTGTATGGTGAATGGTGAAGTGATTTGAAAGTGGAATTGTGAAAGTTATTCTTTCGAAAGATTTAAATGATATTTACATTATGAGAATTGATATTCTTGATATACTGAAAGTGATTGACAAATTATATGATGACACACATGTGCTATTGTACTTATTTCATTGTCTCATGATTATGATGATTTTCTTTGGGCTAAGTGAGTCTTTCGTACATCTTGCATATTTCTTATAAATATTTATGATGATGATGTTTATAAAACTGCATACACCTCCATATACTCGGTTCCTTTCCATGGTACTGACCCACATCTTTGGATGTGGGCTGCAATTTCTTGGAATGTAGGTTCAGGTGATCAGTTCCAGGTTTGAAAATGATTCTTGTGGTGAGTCCTCATGTTCTGAGGACGTCATGTTTGATGTTGGTTTCATGGAATTGTTTACATTTGATAACTGAGTATGAGTCAGTTAGGGCATGTCTCAATAGCTCGCTGGTTTTTTTTGATTTTCTTAGAGGTTTGTCAGACTAGTATAGATGTTGGGAGTTGACTAATAAGTCGTATTTTTTTTATCTTTCTGAAATTATTTTATTCTTTGGTGATGATTACTCTATTGATATTTGAGGGTTATTTATGGAAACCTCATTGATTTGTGTTGAACTGAATGAAAATGGCTCAAAGGGTTAGCTTGGGGCTACTCGTAGCCTCAAGCATCGTGTGACGCTTTGGGACCCATTTTTCGGGGCGTTACAGTTAGTACCCATGGCACGATACTGACATCCTTCCCAAATTGCTCATTAGGGCATGTCGGTTAGATGATATCTCCCATAATCTCAGGCCAATAATCAACTCAATAATTCAGTTTTAGTTTTGCTTGATCATAGCATACAAATACCAGTCATTCATGTATCAGTACTCAGTATTTTATTTTATATATTATATTCAGAATATGTTTTATGTTTGGTCATGCATTCTCAGTATTTATAGATTTCATGCTTTCTATTCAGTACGTTATGCTATTCTTTCAGTCAGTTATTACTCCTGTACATAAAACCATGCATATCATCCTACCTTATTTAGCATACTAGTACATTCAAAGTACTGATCGCATACTCATTTCTTGCTCTATGATGTATCATATCATAGGTTCGGACGCTCAGTTCTCAGATCGCGCATAGATATACCAGATTATCAGCGGTAGCATTGGTGAGTTCTCATATTTTGAGGACATGGTTTATTTATCTCAGTTATTTCATCAGTTCAATATTTTTTCATTCAGACAGAGTTAGTTAGGGGTTTGTCCCATCAGCTCCACAGTCAGTTAGTAGAGGTTTTTCAGACTAGTACATACTGTCAGTCAGTTTTGTTATTATTTTATTAGTTTCAGATAGTTGTTTCTAGATTTATGATCCAGTATTAATTTCAGTTGCTAAAACCTTATGGCTTATGAATTGTTCTTTTGCATATGATAGTATATTATTCAGTGCTCGCAATAGGTACCAGCTCAAGGGTTAGCTTGTGAACTCTCGGGATCGTAAGCACCGTGTGTCACTCAGGGTGTATTCCTAGGCATTACATATTTGATATCAGAGCCTAAGATTTTATAGTGTCCTAGGATGTCTGTAATCCACATCAAGTAGAGTCTTGTGCATGGGTATGAAGCATACCACACTTATGGACAAGAGACTATGAGGAATTTTAAGAAAATTTTTCCTTCTTTCATTGTTCATGTCGTACGACTGAGCATGATCTCATGTTAAACTCTTTATCTAATCTATTCTCTATTTCATTCATAGAACATGCCTCCTACAAAGACAAACGAAAGAGGAAATATGAACCAGCCAGCACCACTGTCCGTTCAGGAAGATCCCCTGAACGAGCATGTTTCTCATACAGAGTTTAGAGTTGCATTCACTACTCTAGCTTACTCTGTAATAGCTCAAAATATTCAGCCAATGGCTATTTTGGCCAACCTAGTGGCCACTACTGCCATAGCTAGGATTCAAGACTTTACCCAAATGAATCCTCCCCTGTTATTGGGATCTAAATCTGAAGATGATCTAAGGAATTCATTGACATGGTCCAAAAGGTAACAAACATTATGGGGTTGACTTCTAGTGAGAGTGTTAAATTAGATGCTTACCAGCTGTAGAATGTAACCCATACCTAGTTTAAGTAGTGAAAAAGGAATAGAGGAGCAGACATAGGGCCTATAGAATAGAAGTAGTTTTCTACAACCTTCTTAGATATATTCTTTCTGTTGGAGCTGAGGGAAGCCAAACTATTAGATTTTATCAACTTGAGGTAGGGCAACATGAGTGTGAAGGAGTATTACCTTAAGTTTACTCAGCTAGCTAGGTATGCTCCTCATATGGTGGCTGATAACAGGTCTAGGATGAGAAAGTTTATGTCTAGGGTATCTGACAGTGTGGTCAAGTAGTGTAGGGCAATAATGTTAATTAAAAAGATGGATATATCTTGGCTTATGGTCCATGCTTAAGAGATTGAGGAGCAGAAGCTTAAAGAGAAGGAGAAAGAGAATAAGAGGGCTATAACAGGTAGCTTTAATTTTACTTAGCCAAAGTCAGAAGGTGATAACTGTCCTTAGTTCCATCAGAAATCGTTAGCTCCTGCCCCATTTTCAGCTAGTGCCCCTGTGCCAAGGTTCAGAAATGACAATCAGGATAGGGCTCCAGGCTCTAAGTCCCAAGGCAGTGTAAACAGTGGTCATACAAATCCTCTTTCCCAGAAATATGGTAAAAACCATCAGGGTAAATGTAGAACTGGCAGTGATGTATGCTTTAGGTGTGCCAAGCTAGGACATCAGATTGAGGAGTGTCGGTAGTTGCTCAGAAAGGGAGGGATTTGTGCCAAAAGGTCCAGTCCCATTAGTTATAGGCTCCAATCAGCTACTCGACTCAGTAGGGCACCGCTTCCAGTGCTACTAGTGGTCAGTGTTAGAACAAGATTTATGTACTTCAGTCCCAAAAAGATCAGGAAAGTTCTCCTGATGTGGTTACTGGTACGTTACAAGTATTTTATTTGCATATTTATTCTTTACTAGGACCTGGAGCTTCTCTTTCTTATGTAACTCCTTATATTTCCATCAACTTTGGAGTCAGTCCTAAAATTTTAGTAGAGCCTTTCTCATTGTCTACCCTGTGGGTAAATCTATTGTAGCCTGGTGGGTAAATAGGAGCTGCCCGATTATGGTGTCTTAGAAAGTTACTTTAGTTGATCTCGTAGAGTTAGAGATGATGGATTTTGATGTCATTCTCGACATGGATTGGCTCCACTCATGTTATCTTTCAGTTGATTATAGAAATAGAGTAGTTCATTTTCAGTGTCCACATGAACCAGTCCTTGAATGGAGGGGTAGTACTACATCGCTTAGGGGTCAGCTTGTTTCATACCTTAAAGCAAGGAAAATGATATCCAAAGGGTGTATTTATTATCTTATCCAATTCAAAAACTCTAATTTAAAGACTACAAATCTTGAGTCTATTTCAGTAGTGAGGGAATTTCCAGATATGTTCCCTGAAGATCTTCCCGGAGTTCCTCCCGAAAGGAAAATTGACTTCAGAATAAACTTTCTTCCAGATACCTAGCCTATCTCTATTTTTCCATATATAATGGCTCCAACCATACTCTAAGATTTTAAAGAACAGTTGAAATATCTCCTAGATATGGGATTCATCAGGCCCAGTATTTCCCCATAAGGCGCACCAGTTTTGTTCATGCGTAAGAAAGACAGTTATCTTAGAATATGTCTTGACTACCGTCAGTTTAACATAGTCACAATCAAGGACAAATACCCACTTCCCAGAATCGATGACTTGTTTGACCAACTTCAGGGTGCCAGTTATTTTTCTAAGATAGACCTCAGATCTGGTTATCATCAGCTTAGAGTCAAAGAATGTGACATTTTGAAAATAGCTTTCAAATCTTGGTATGGTCACTTTGAGTTTCTAGTCATGTCCTTTGGTCTCACAAATGCCCCAGCAGCCTTTACCAACTTGATGAACTGAGTGTTTGGCAGTACTTAGACATGTTCATCATAGTCTTCATTGATGACATTCTTGTCTACTTTCGTAACAAAACTGATCGTGCAGACCACCTCAGAATAGTATTACAAACTCTTAGGGCCTATCAGTTGTTTGCAAAGTTTAGTAAGTGCGAATTTTGGCTAAGATCAGTAGCTTTTCGTGGACATATTATTTCCGATGATGGCATTAAAGTTGATCCTCAAAAGATTGAAGCGATGAGAAACTGGTCTAGACCAATCTCTTTATTAGATATTAGGAGTTTCTTGGGTTTAGCAGGCTATTACTAGCAGTTTGTTGAATGGTTTTCATCTATTGCATCTCCCATGTCCGTAATGACTCAGATGAAAGTAAAGTTTCAGTGGTCAGAATCTTGTGCGAAGATTTTTCAGGAGTTGAAAACTCGACTCACCACAACCTCAATTTTGATGTTGCCAGATGGTTTAGACGTGTTTGTTGTGAACTGTGATGCTTCTAGAGTTATTTTGGGGTGTTTTTTTGATGTAGAAGGGTAAGGTTGTTGCCTATGCCTCTAGACAACTTAAGTCCTATGAAAAGAATTACCCTACCCATGATCTCGAGTTAGCAGCTGTTGTGTTTGCCTTAAAGATTTGGAGGCACTATTTGTATGGGGTGCATGTAAATATGTTCACAAATCACAAAAGCTTGCAGTATGTATTTTCATGAAGGATTTGATTAGAAAAGGTGGTTAGAGTTATTGAAAGACTATGATATGAGTATTTTGTACCACTCGGGCAAGGCCAATGTAGTGGAAGATGCCCTAAATAGATTGTCTATGGGCAGTGTTGCTCATGTTGAGAATGATAAGTATAAGTTAGTTAGGAAAGTTCATCAGCTGAGGTAGTGTTTGGGTTCATAATAGTTCAGTGTTTTCTTTGGTTGCTGAAGTAAAAGAAAAACAGTGAAGTTGAAGGAGTCAGTCAGAGATCAGAAAGTAGAGGTTTTCTCCTAAGGGGGAGATGTTGAGACAATGAATTCTTGTAGAAGTGCATGGTGCACGTTACTCAATTCATCCAGGGGCCATGAATATGTACTGTGATCTATGGAAAATCTATTGGTGGAGTGGGATGAAGATGGATAATGAAGAGTTCGTAGCTACGTTCTCCACTTGTCAATAGGTTAAGATTGAGCATCAAAAACCTAGTGGGTCTATACAGGATTTCTGTATTCCCACTTGAAAGTGGGAGGAAGTGAACATGGACTTTGTGATAGGTTTGCCTCGTACTCATCGTCAGCATGATTTGATTTGGGTTATTATGGATAGGACTACAAAATCAGCCTATCTCTTACCAATCCATACTTTATATGCAGCCAAGGACTATGCCAAGCCCTATATTAGAGAGTTGGTTAGGTTGGACGGTGTTCCATTGTCTATTATTTTAGATAGAGGTACTCAGTTTACCTCTCTCTTTTGGAAAGCTTTTCAGAAGGGTCTTGGTACCCAAGTTCACCTTAGTACAGCCTTCAGTACAACCTTCCACTCTCAGACATATGGTTAGGCAGAGAGTCCATTCAGACTCTTGAGGACTTGTTGAGAGCATGTGTAGTTGACTTTAAGGGCAGTTGAAATGACCACATGCCTTTGATTGAATTCGCGTATAATAACAACTATTATTCCGATATTCAGATGGCTTCGTTTAAGGATCTATATGGAAAGAGATGTAGATCTCTGATTGGTTGGTTTGAGATAGGTGAAATCGCTTTGATAGGGGCTGATTTAGTGTTCGATGCTTTGGAGAAAGTTCAGCTAATGCGGGAAAGGCTTAAGGCAGCCCAAAGCCAACAAAAATCTTATGCAGGTGTGAGGAGAAAGGATCTTGAGTTTGAGATTGGAGATTTCCTATATCTAAAAATCTTTCCCATAAAGGGAGTAAAGAGGTTTAGTAAGAAGGGGAAGCTTAGTCTCCGATATGTTGGCCCTTACAGAGTTTTGAACCATTTCGAAAAGGTGGCTTATGAGCTTGAGTTGCTTGCAGACTTAGCATCAGTGTAGCCAGTATTCCATATCTCTTTATTGAAGAAGAAGTGTATTGGTGACCCAGATGTAGTTTTTTTCTTAGAAAGCATAGATTTTTAGAACAACCTTTCTTACGAAGAAATTCCAGTCGAGATTTTTTATCGGCAAATTCGTAGACTAAGGAACAAAGAAGTTCCCCTAGTCAAGGTTCTCCGCAAACTCAGACTCGGTTAAGGTAACAATCTTATTAGAATTTCTCTTTTACATGCTCAGTTTCAGCTACATATCATTCTCATGTCAGTCATGCATTCACAAAATTGGTTCAGTCATATGTCATGTTTCAAACTCAGTCATGTAAGCATGTTTTCATCACGTATATTTAGTAGGTAACCTAAATTCCTCAGTGCTTTCAGCTTAACCAATCTCATTGGAGGACGAATGATCCCATTGGGGAGATATAGTAATACCCCAAATCCAAACCAATGTTAGAGCCATATTTTAAGCTCATACAAAGTACATTATAATTTTTTGGTAGTTTTATGAATGATTTTGATGTATCTGAAGGCCTCGAATAACTCCCATCTATTAGACGGATAAAAAAATATTCCTTACCGATTTAGTTTTCAAGAAGAATGTTGCTATAGTCAACTTCAAATGAGTTTATCTTTGTCCTGCTGAGAATTTTCCATCTCATGACCCACCAAATTATAGGAAATTGAATTATTTTACCAACGATACCAATTTCGCCTTAATCTAATACTCGGGTAAGAAGTTATGGCGCTTTTAGTAAGAGATAGTAGCCCATCGCCATAAGGCCGCATCACGGAGATGGCCAAAATCACGTTCGTCCTTTTCTGGTGGACCACCGTGATAGTGCCGCGTCACACCAAGGGGAAAATTTGCGTTCATAGGGGCACCGTAATGGCGCCGCATCGCGCCAAGGTGCAAGTTCGAAATTGTCCATTTCTAGTGGCGCAACGTGATAGCACCACGTCGCCTCATTGGTCAAAATGGGGATTGTTATTTTCCAGTGGCACAATGCAATAAGTACCGCATCGCGTCGGATCAAAAAATTAGGATTTTCCAGTTTCGCAATTTAATTTCCAGGGACCGTTTTTTTTTTCCCATGGCCCCAAATCCATCCAAAACATGAAATTAAAACCTTAAATGGGCATTATGTACCCCATTACTCATAATTTTACTCAAAGAAACTAATCTTCTCTCAAGAACAAGCTCTAGCCTTCAAAATTCAAGATCAATTCTCAAGAAAACCCCACAAGAACTCTCACAAATTCATCAACCCAGGTATGTAAATGTTCATCCATGGGTCTCTTTCACCCATGGAATCCAAGTATCCAATTTTAAATTCAAAGTTGTGATCTTTTACAAGTTATTATGATTTTTAGCTATGAATTCCCATGAATCTTGATTCTATATTATGTTTACATAAAGTTGTTATTAAATCCCACACATTTGAATAATGTTATTTGCTAATTTAAACCATAATTAGTAATGTTGATGTTGAAATCATGCTATTACTACAAGCTTTAAACTATTCTCATGCTTAGCTTACACTATGCATATCAAGTGTTTGATGAAATATGTAATACCCCGAACTTTCCTAGCTTAAATTCATCCCAAAAATGTTAAGAATTATCTTCTAAAGTGAATAATAATTATCTAATATGGAATTTTTCCAGGTTTAGACCTCCTATTGTGTGGAAAATTTAATAAGCTTTCCAACGATATAAGATTCGCCCAAATCCTATAACCGGGTAAGAAGTTATGGTTATTTTAAGTTACAGTCGTAAAACACCATTATTTCGGTCACTAGCGCATCGCGTAGAGGGTTTAAATGATGATTGTTAATTTCCAGTGGCCCTCCACGATATTGGTACATCTTGGAGAGGGCTAATTTCCCATTCGTTGATTTCCAGAGGTCCAGCGCGATAATGGTGCATCGCGCCATGTACTAAAATGGGATTTCAAAGGGGCACCGTGATGGCTTCACTTCGCAGAGTCTGCCCAATTTTTATTTGTCAATTTCTAGTGAGCCACCACGATAGTGGCGTGTCGCGATGGCCACCCAGTTTAAAAAAATATGCATGTTCAGTCTGTTTAATTATTAAAAAGGGGTACTTTGGTCATTCTCCCAGCCCCTACTGTCTTAAACAGTGAATTAAACCTCTTCAAAGCACTTTACATCCACTTTTCATCAAATATTTCTCAAGCAAAACTATAGTTCATCAAACTTTCTCCTCAAGGAATCCAAATTTCCAACATAAGGGCTCTAAGAATTTATCATCAAAGCATCAATAAGAATCCAAGATTCAAGTTTTTTATATCAAAGATCATCAATTAAGGTATGTGGGGTTATGAACATAGATACTTCTTTCATCCTTGTGCCCAAAACTTATTTTAATTACGAATTTACTGAATTTTATATGAGTTTCCATGAAATTGAAGTTAGGGTTTATACCCATTAATGTTGTTTACAAGCTTATGAGATTTCCAATGATTTAGAAGTTGAATTACATGATTATGTTCACATTTTCATGCATATTGCTGAAATTTTCAGATTTTAAGTTGAGTTATGAATGTTTACATTACCAAGCATGAATGTTATGATGTTTTAACATGAGATTGAGACTTAAATTATTTTCCCAAGATTGATTTTATGATTTTAAGAAAGATGATGCTTTAAGCATCTTATGAGCAGGTTATTTATAGTTTTTCAGTAAAGCTTTGATCTTTTGATCACTGGTTTAGCTTTGAAATCTACTTTATAGATTATTACAGTTTACAAAACTCAGATTAGCTTTATTTACAGATTTACTCATATAAATGCACGATTAGTTTTTCATATAAACCCTTATATTACTTTTAAAAATGGATTTCCAATGGTTTGAACTTATAGATTTAAGAGGGAGTAGTATTTAGCACTGAGTGAGAAGTGTGGGATTGGCATGCCTTATCTTCCACAGAACTACGTAGCCAACGTAGGTACAGATTATCAGATTTTCCTATTTCAATATGGATGACAGTTTTAGTATGTGATCAATCACCTGGATTAGGTTATACCCCTTGGCAAGAGTATGACACCTCTCCCTAATGTGAGATTTCTTCCTTAGGAGGTCAATACGTTGGACTCCATTTAACTCACATGGGTTAAGTCGGTTAAGAGAACCTCTCCTTACAGATTAGCTTTTGAAAAAGTATTTTCCTGACAGTAAAGATTTTCAGAATAAGTTTTTAGATTTCACTTAGCCTAGATGATTTGAGAATAAGAACAGACTACAAATTTCCGAACTAAGTGTTGTGACTCACAAGAATTGTATTGCATGCTTTACTATTCATGATTTATGATCTTCAGGTTTCAGATTTACTCAAGCCTATGTGATTCATTTACATTTAGCATACATGATTTTATGAACTATGATGATATTGATTACTTATTGCATTACCCCATATACTCAGTACATCCTCAAAGTACTTATCTACATATACGTCTATATGCTATATTGTCTCATAATGTTGGTTTAGGTGGTCAGCCGTAGCAACGCGAGTAATTTTCGAGCATCTTTTCTATATCTCTGTAGTTGGTGAATCCTCATAGTTTGGGGACTTAGCTATTCATGTTTTCAGTTTATTAATAGATGTTTCTATATTCATTTCAGACAGTTTGAGTCAGCTGGGGCTTGGGCTAGTGACTCTCTAGATTTAGTCAGTAGAGGCTTCTCAAACTACTAGATTTAGTTTTAGATCTCATTACAGTATTTAGATTTTTAGTATTTTCTTTATCAGACTTTTGAGATTAGTATGATTCAGATATACCCTGATAATTCAGACAGTTTCTGCATTTATTTTGATTTTTCATTCATACCTTCCTGAATTTGAGATTCAAATTTAGAAAAAGAAGCCAGGGTTAGCTCAGAACTACTTGTAGTTTAGAGCACCGTGTGGCATCCCACAAATCAGATTTTAGGGTGTTACAAACTTGGTATTAGAGCCTAAGGCTTATAGAGTCCTAGGGAGTCAGACAAGCCGCGTTACGTAGAGACTTGATCATCAGTATGAAGTGTACCACATCTATGAGCAAGAGGTTATGGAGCATTTTAGGAAATCATCTTTTCTTTCATAATCTATCGTACATTCAGTATCTCTATCTGCTGCTAACTCATGCTTTCATGTGATGAAAAATTCCTCCTCGTTGAGTTAATGCACGCAGAAATAATAACCAGCCACCTCAGCTCGTAGATCCCCTGAATGAGAATGTGTCATATACAGAGTTTTAGACTGCCTTTCAGGTGCTAGCCCAATCTATTACAGCTAATGTTCAGGGTAATTGTTAGGATACAAACCTACCTCAGTAAGATGGGGACTTATCCGCAGCCAGAATTTAAGATTTTATGAGAATGAATCCGCTGAAGTTCTTTGGGTCGAAGGCAGATGAGGACCCACAACTCTATCTAGATGAAGAGATCACCTGAATTATGCATATTTCTGAAGAGGAAAGTGTAGAATTGGCATCCTATAGGCTGAAAGATGGTTCTTATGATTGGGTAGTGATATGGAAGAAAAGTAGAGGGGAGAATGCAACTCCCATGACTTGGCAAATTTTTTAGAATATGTTCCTAAACAAGTTCTTCCCACGCGAGATGAGGGAATCTAAGATAGAAGATTTTATGAACCTTAGGAAAGGCTTAATAATAATGAAAGAATATTGCCTCAAGTTCAACCAGTTGTGTAAGTATGCCCCTGATCAGATGGCTGATCTATGGTCAAACATGAGTAAGTTTATGACCTGTGTGTCTGGGTTGGTAGTTAAAGAGTGTAGGACTGCTATGCTCATTGGAGATATGGATCTCCCTAGATTGATGATGCATGCCCATCAGATTGAGACAGATAAGATAAGGGAGAGAGAGAGAGAGTAAATAAGAAGGCTAGAACATGGTAGTTTAATTATGTTTAGAATTAGTCTGGAGGAGGAAATCGATCGCAGTTTCACAATCGTTCATCCATGCCTACACCTTCTTCAGCCAATGCTCTGATACCCAAAAATAGACAAAAGTAATGGGGTAAGTCCTCTATATCCAGATCTTAAAATAGCGCGAGTAGCAGGCCCAGCTATTCTCAGTGTGCTAGGAGAGTATGAATTATGTTGGTGAGTGTTTAGCTGGATAGGGGGTTTCTATGGTTGTGGTTATCCGGGTCATGGAATCAAAGAATGCCTATATACTATACAGTGAAACAAGGATGTTCATCCTCAAACTTAGGCTACTAGTGCACCAGCTCCTTTAGGTCGCCCAGCTTCTCCTCAGGGTGCATCATTTAGTCCATCGCGGTCAGGGCTAGAATCAGTTTTATGCCTTACCATCCTACTAAGAGTAGGAGGATTTGCCAGACGTTGTTATTGGTATGCTTCGTGTCTTCCATTTTGATGTTTATGTGTTGTTAAACCCTAGGTCGAGTTTCTTTTATGTGACCCCGCTAGTTGCTATGAATTTTGAGATAAATCCTGAAAAGATCCCCGAGCCCTTCTTGGTTTCTACTCTAGTAGGTGAGTCAGTTGTTGCTAAGTAAATCTATAAGAAATGTCCTATCACTGTCCTTCATAAAGTCATGTTAGTAGACTTGATAGAGTTAGATATGGTTGATTTTGATCTTATCCTTGGTATGGATTGGTTCCACTCCTGTTGTACCTCTATAGATTGTCGCATCCATGTGGTAAAGTTTCAATTCCTAGATGAGCCAGTCTTTGAGTTGTCAGGTAATTCAGTGTCTCCCAAGATTCATTTAATATCTTATCTTAAGGACAGAAAGTTGATAGCTAAAGGTTGCATTTACCGCCTAGTTTGAGACAAAGACATAAAGTCTGAGACTCTAACACTTCAGTCTGTTTGAGTGGTCAATGAATTTCCTGAAGTTTTTCTAGAAGATCTCCTAGGGGTACTTCTTGATAGGGAAATAAAATTTGGTATTGACTTTCTCCTAGATACTCAGCCTATTTCTATTCCTCCATATCATATAGGTCCCTCATAGCTTAAGGAGTTAAAAGAGCAACTCAAAGATCTTTTAGATAAAGGTTTCATAAGGCCTATTATTTCTCCATGGGGTGCTCTTGTCCTATTAGTGCAAAAGAAAGATTGTTCTTTGCGAATATGTATTGACTATCGTCAGCTAAATAAGGTCACAATCAAGAATAAATACCCTCTTCCTAGAATTGATGACTTATTTGACCAACTCCAAGGTGCAAGTTATTTCTCAAAGATAGACCCTAGATCTGGCTATCATCAGCTTAAACTAAGGGATTGTGACATTCCAAAGACAACCTTTAGAACCCATTATGATCATTTTAAGTTTCTAGTCATGTCCTTTGGGCTAACTAATGCTCCAGCAGCTTTTATGAACCTCATGAATTGAGTGTTCAAATAGTATCTAGACATGTTTGTCATAGTATTCATAGATGATATCCTTGTATACTCTCGTAGTAAGGATGGCCATGTAGATCATCTTAGAATTATCTTGCAAACCCTTAGAGATCATTAATTGTTTGCCAAATTCAGCAAGTGTGAATTCTGGCTAATATCAGTAGCCTTTGTCGGTCATATTGTTTCCACCAATGGCATTAGATTTGATCCCCAAAGGACAGAAGCCATAAGAAATTGGCCTACATTTACCTCTTCATTAGACATTAGAAGTTTCTTGGGTCTAGCTAGTTATTACAGATATTTTGTTGAGGGTTTCTCATCTATTGCATGACCTATGTCTATATTGACCCAAAAGAAAGTTAAGTTCCAGTGGTCAGATTCCTGTGAGAAAAGTTTTCAGGAGTTGAAAACTCGACTAACTACAACCCCAGTCTTAGCGTTACTAGATGGTATGGATGGTTTTATGGTGTATTGCGATGCCTCTAGAGTTGATTTGGGTTATGTGTTGATGCAGAGAGGTAAGGTCATAGCCTTTTCCTCTATACAACTTAAGCCTCATGAAAAAAATTACCCAACCCATGACCTTGAATTAGCTGATGTGGTGTTTGCATTGAAAATATAGAGACACTATCTATATAATGTACACGTTGGTGTGTTCATGAACCATAAAAGTTTGCAGTATGTGTTTACCAGAGGGAGTTGAATCTTCGTCAGAGGAGATTGTTAGAATTATTGAAGGATTATGACATGAGCATGTTGCATCATCCGAGCAAGGCTAATATAGTAGCAGACACCCTTAGTAGGTTGTCTATGGGCAGTGTTGCCCATGTACAGAATTATAAGAAAGAGATAGTGTGAGAAGTTTATCATTTGTCTAGATTGGGTGTTAGGTTGGTTAATTCAGCTAAAGGGAATGTTTGGGTTTAGAGTAGTTCCAAATCTTCCCTAGTTTCGAAATTGAAGGAGAAGCAAAATATGGATTCTAGTTTGGTCAAACTAAAAGATATAGTGAGAGACCAAAGGGTAGAGGTTTTCTTCCAAGGGGGAGATGGCGTGTTGAGATACCAGAGTAGATTGTGTGTGCCATGTGTTGATGATTTGAGATAGCGGATTATGGATGAAGCTCATGGCGCACATTATTTTATTCATCTAGGTACTACCAAGATGTACTGTGACTTGCGAAAAATCTATTGGGGGAATGGTATGAAGAGATATATAGCAGAGTTCGTAGCTAAATATGCAACTTGTCAATAGGTCAAGGTAGGGCACCAAAGACCGGTGGTACGTTGCAAGAGTTTGGTATCCCCACTGGGTAGTGGGATGAGGTGAATATGGATTTTGTGACTAGTTTACCCCATTCGTGTCGTCAGCATGATTTGGTTTGGGTTATTGTAGACAGGCTGACTAAATCAACCCATTTATTACCAGTTCACATATCTTATACAGCTGAAGATTATGCTAAGTTGTACATCAGAGAGTTGGTCAGATTGCATGGAGTTCCGTTGTCTATCATCTCAGATAGGGGTACTCAATTTACTTTCTAGTTTTGGAGAGCCTTTTAAAAGGGTCTTAGTACCCAAGTCTATCTTAGTTCAGCTTTTCACCCTCAAACAGATGGTCAAGCAGAGAGGACCATCCAAACTCTAGAAAATATGTTGAGGGTATGTGCTCTTAATTTTAGAGGTAGTTAGGATGAGCATTTGCCATTGATTGAGTTCTCTTATAATAACAGTTACCATTCCAGAATTCAGATGGCCCAGTTAGAGGCTCTTTGTGAAAGGTGATGTAGATTACCCATAGGTTGGTTTAAAGTGGGTGAGGCCGCTTTGCTTGGGCCTGATGCAGTGTTTAAAGCTATGGAGAAAGTTAAGTTGATTAGAGAAAGATTGAAAATAGCCCAGAGTCTTCAGAAATCATAAGCAGATGCGAGAAGAAAGGACCTCGAGTTTGAGGTTGGTGTTTTAGTGTATTTTAATATTTCACCCATGAAAGGGGTAAAGAGATTTGGCAAGAAGGGGAAGCTTAGTCCCAGGTCTGTTGGCCCTTATAGAATTCTGAGTCGCATTGGGAAAGTAGCTTATGAGCTTGAGTTGCCCACAGAATTGTCAGTCGTTCATCCTGTATTTTATGTTTCTATGCTTAAGAAGTGCATCAGTGACTCCGCCATTGTACTTTCTTTAGAAAGCTCAAATATCCAGAACACCCTCTCATACGAAGGGACTCCGGTTGATATTTTAGATCATCAGATTCTTAGACTAAGGAACAAAGAAGTTTCCTTGGTCAAAGTTCTTTGGCAGAATCAGTCAGTTGAGGGGGCTACTTGAGAAGCAGAAGTAGATATGCGAACCAAGTACCCTCACCTCTTCTCTGCAAACTCAGATTTAGCCAAAGGTAATACTCTTCCTTAATTCAGTTCTTTTCTAATCTCAGATTCAGCTATATAGCTATTTTTATGTGAACTCATAAACTTATTTCAGTGAGCTCATTATGTTGAGAATCAGTCATTTAGTTAATTCATTTGTGCATGATAACTTATAGCCCCAGATTTCCCCAATATTCTCAACTTAACTAGCCAAATTTAAGGATGAATGTTTACAAGGGGGAGATATTGTAATACCTCAAACTTTCCTAGCTTAAATTCATCCCAAAAGTGTCAAGAATTAGCTTTTAAAGTGAATAATAATTATTTCATGTGGAATTTTCCAGATTTAGACCTCCCATTGTGTGAGAAATTTAATAATCTTTCCAACGATATAAGATTCGCCCGAATATGATAACCGGGTAAGAAGTTATGGCTATTTTAGGTTCCGGTCATAAAATAGTGTCATTTCAATCACTAGCGCATCACGTAGAGGTTTAAATGATGATTGTCAATTTCCAGTGGCCCTCCGCGATATTGGTGCATCGCGAAGAGGGCCAATTTCCTATTCGTTAATTTCCAGAGATCCAACGCGATAATGGCGCATTGCGCCATGTGCCAAAATGGTATTCCAAAGGGGCACTGCGATGGTTTTGCATCGCAGAGTCTGCCCAGTTTCCATTTGTCAATTTCCAGTGAGCCACCGCAATAGTGGCGCATCGCGGTGGCCACCTAGTTCAGAAAAATGTGTGTTTTTCAGTCTGTTTAATTATTAAAAAGGGGTACTTTGGTCATTCTCCCAGCCCCTAATCCCCTTCAAAGCACTTTACATCCACTTTTCATCAAATCTCTCTCAAGCAAAACCCTACTTCATCAAATTTTCTCCCCAAGGAATCCAAATTTCTCCATTTATTTCTACAAAGAAATTCAAGATTGAGGATTCTCAACACAAGGGCTTTAAGAATTTATCATTAAAGCATTAATAGGAATTCAAGATTCAAGTTTTTCATCAAAGATCACTAATTAAGGTATGCGGGGTTATGAACAAGGATACTCTTTTCATCCTTGTCCCCAAAACTTATTTTAATTATGAATTTACTGAATTTTATATGAGTTTTCATGAAATTGATGTTAGGGTTTATACCCATTAATGTTGTTTACAAGCTTATGAGATTTCCAATGATTTAGAAGTTGAATTACATGATTATGTTCATATTTTTATGCATATTGGAATCCAGTTTACAGATTATTATAGTTTACAGAACTCAGATTAGCTTTATTTATTGATTTACTAATATAAATGCATGACTTGTTTTCTATATAAACCCTTATATTAGTTTTAAAATTGGATTTCCAATGGTTTGAGCATACAGATTTAAGAAGGAGTAGTATTTAGCACCGAGCGGAAGTGTAGGATTAGCGTGCCCTGTCTTCCACAGAACTACGTAGCCAACATAGGTACAGATTATCAGATTTTCCTTTTCTATATGGATGGCAGTTTTAGCCTGTGATCGATCACCTAGATTAGGTTATACTCCCTGACAAGAGTATGACACCTCTCCCCAACGTGAGGTTTCTTCCTTAGGAGGTTAAGATGCTGGAATCCATGTAGCTCACAGGGTTTATGTCAGTTAAGAGAACCTCCCTTGCAGATAAGCTTTTGAAAAATTATTTCCCTAATAGTAAAGATTTTCAGAATAAGTTTTCAGATTTCACTTAGCCTATATGATTTGATAATAAGAACAAAATACAGATTTCTGAACTAAGTGTTGTGACTCACAAGAATTGTATTGCATGCTTTACTATTCATGATTTATGATCTTCAGGTTTTAGATTTACTCAAGCCTAGATGAGTCATTTACATTTATCATGCATGATTTTATAAACTGTAATGACATTGTTTACCTACTGCATTCACCCCCATATACTCAGTACATCCTTAAAGTACTGATCCACATATACCTCTATATGCTACATTGTCTTATAATGTAGGTTCAGGTGCTCAGCCGTAGCGGCACGAGTAATTTTTGAGCATCTCATCTATATCTCCGTAGTTGGTGAGTCCTCATAGTTCGGGGACTTAGCTTTTCATGATTTTAGTTTATTAATAGATGTTTCCGTATTCATTTCAGACAGTTTGAGTCAGCTGGGTCCTGTCCCAGCTACTCTCTAGATTTAGTCAGTAAAAGCTTGTCTAATTACTAGATTCAGTTTTAGATCTCAATTATAGTATTCAGATTTTCAGTATTTTCTTTATCAGACTTTTGAGATTAGTATGATTCAGATATACCTAAATAATTCAGACAGTTTTTGCATTTATTATGATTTTTCATTCATACCTTCCCGAATTTGAGATTTAAATTTAGAAAAGGCAGCCAGGGTTAGTTCAAAATTACTTGTAGTTTGGAGCACCATATGGCATCTCGTGAATTAGATTTTTGGGGCGTTACAAAATGCCTACAAGAATGAATTTTGAATAAATACTTTCATATTATTTCCCCAAAGTTTTAGTACTATTTTTCTATTATTGATATTGAGTCCTGGGGTTATGAATACCTAAAGATTTAGTTGTTATTTAGTCTCAGTATCTTCAGAATAGTTTTAGACATGTTATGAGCAATATCAGTTCAGTCAGTTATTATGATCAGTTAAACTTGGAACTGTTTAGTATTTCGAGTCAGTTTAGTTGGGAGTAGGATTTATCACCGAGAAAGTGCAGGGATGGAGACTTCCCCATCAATTAGGTAAAGTCATTAGTAGAATTTCCTGTACTCCAGAACTACGTAGCCAGTGTAGGATTTGAGGAATCACCCATCAGTTCAAGCTTGACTACCTCCCAGGGGTCACCCGTCAGTTTATGCTTGAAACCCTTAGTCTTTTGGGACAATACATTATTGGATCCTCATAGCCAGTGTTAGTACCCAAGGAACGATATTGACACTCTTCCAACTGGGGTCACAAGTTGGACTCCAAATAGCTTATTGGGGCATGTCAGTTAGATGATAGCTCCCATAGTCTCTGTCCAGTAATCAACTCAGTAATTCAGTTTCAATTTTGCTTGTCCATAGCATACATATATCAGTTATTCATGTATCAATACTCAGTATTTTAGTTTACAGATTATAGTCAGAACATGTTTTATGCTTGGTCATGTATTCTCAATATTTACAGATTTTATGCATTCTACTCAGTACGTTATACTATTCATTCAGTCAGTTATTACTCTTGTACATGAAACCATGCATATCAGCCTACCTCATTTGGTATATTAGTACATTTAAAGTACTGATAGCATACTCGTTTCTTGCACTATGACATATTATATTATAGGTTCAGATGCTTAGTTCTCGGATAACGCTTAGACATACCAGATTATCAGCGGTAGCGGTGGTGAGTCCTCATATTTTAAGGACATGGTTTATTTATCTCAGTTATTTCATTAGTTTAGTATTTTTCCGTTCAGACGGAGTTAGTTGGGGGTTTATCCCATAAACTCCACAGTCAGTCAGTAGAGGTTTTTCAGACTAGTACAAACAGTCAGTCAGTTTTGTTATTATTTTATTAGTTTCAGACAATTGTTTCTAGATTTATGATTTAGTATTGATTTCAGTTGCTAAAACCTTATGGCTTATCAGTTGTTCTTCTACATATAATATTATATTATTCAGTGCTCGTAGCAGGTACCAGCTCATGGTTAGCTTGTGGTCTCTCAAGATCATAAGCACCGTGTGGCATCCAGGGTGTATTCCCCCCAGTGCATTACAAAAATATGTTTGAAGCTTGGCCTTGTCAAGGTCATAACTTTTTTTTTTCTAAACAAAAGAAAAAACTATTGACGTTGACAAACAATATTACGATATGTATATATTATTTTACAATCATATATAGGGGTGGCAAATGAGTTGTTTGGGATGAAGTTGGGCGGGTCAAGATGGATTGAACAAATAAATGGAATAATGTTCAACCCTGCCCAAATTTATTTGGGTCAAGATGGGCTAAACTATGGGTCATGGGTTATAATCCTATCCGTCCAAATGCAAGTTTATTCTAATTAAACATTTTTTTTCCTAATTTTTTTATATTCAGTTGATCAAAACTTTTGAAAAATATTTTCTCTATGAAAAAACATTTGCTTAAAATGAGGAAATTGAGAAAAAGAAGTAGGTCAAACTTCTTTATAAATTGCTCTTACACATTGTTGAACAAATAGAAAAATAGATTGATGGAGATCATGGAGTTCAGTTACCCTCATCATGAAACATTGTAAGACCTGCTTCAACTTACCCATGCACATTGATATATATATTCTTGTCAATAAGTGGCTGATAAAATATGCAAATACAATCAGCTTATTTGCACAATTTATGTCGGCCTTTCAGAGATAGAAATTTCATCTCGTCTTTTTTATTCAGTTCATTCAATATTTATTCAATATTTCTATTTTATATTACCTCCATCAATGCACATGTAGGAAAAAGCTTTTATAATAATATCATGCTTCTATTAAATATATTTCAAATAGGAGAATTAAAATAAAGTATATGGAAGGAGGTACAGTACAAATAATAATTCAGTATTCCTAGAGATCACTGAGAAAAGGTTACAACAAAAAGGTAGCATATTGAAATGCGCCCTCTTGTCTGGCACTGTTGATTTTTAAATCACTGAAGGATAAGATAAAAAGATCATTCATAAGCAAGCTACTATCCATTGCAATATTCTAGGGGTGACAAATTTGGACCAAACCCAAATGACCCGCCCAACCTGTCCAGCTTATATTTAGTTGGGCATAACCTATTTTTAAGATGGGCTAGATTTGGGCAAACTTAATTTAACCCATTTATTTCGACAGTCCAAATAGATCCATAAATTTACTCCAAATTGACTCATTTCCAACTAAAATAGCTGCCCTACTTTCTCATATTGCAAGTGCCAAATTTCAACACCAAGTCGTTGTTTCTCATATTTTATGAAGTGCAAGTGCCCGAATTCTTCAACAAGTTTCTCTTTGTATGTTTACATTTATTTTTGTTTCTTTTCTTTGTTCTTTTCGAAAATCATTGCGAAAAATTCTTAATATTACTTATATTTTGATTTTTTGTTAAAGGCTAACTGTTTTCTTTTCATTTTTCAACTTCATTTGTAATTTCATTTGGTAATCACTATGAGATATTGACTTATATTTTGCTGTAAATTGAAAATTTGAATTTCAAATCTTAATAATTTTGAAACTATCAGGCAGACTTATAGCCTATAAGGTGTTTGCTCAATTGCCTAAATGAGTCCCTTTTGTTGTGAATATTAATTTTGTGCTCTAATTATGATTGAGAGCTATTTGTTTATATTTTTGTTTCCTTCCTCTCTTTTGTTGAATCAATCTAAAGATTAACTTTTTTTAACATTTGACTACAACAGGTGAAGATATCGCTAGAGCCCGATGAAGTCGAGTCCAATGAAATAATTATTGCAAGTTCATCAAAATGATGTAGGATCACTTCTAAATTTTGAGACTTATATAATGAGTTGTCATTGAATTATGATCCTGATAATAGATTTCAGACAGAATGTAAGGAGCGCAAGACTGTATTTTTGACCGACTCAGTAGCAGAAGTTACAAATTTAAAGCGTCACATAGAAAAAAATAAGGATAAAACACAAGATAAAGTTTTGTTTGTTGGTCATAATGAATTTTGTGAAGTTATTGTGACGACTATAATTAGATATAACCTTCCATTTAGTTATGTAGAATTTGAAGGTGTTAGAAAAGTGCATGCTTTCTTGAATCCTGTCGTTAAAGCCACCTTAAGAAATACCACAAAATTTGATGTGCTTAAAATATATGATAGCAAAAAGGATATCATCAAGAATGCGCTTAAGATATTCATAATAGAATCAATTTGTCATATGATTTATGGTCATCAATCTTATCAAATGAATATCTTTGTCACTACACACTATGTTGATTTGGATTTAATTTTACAAAAAAAGTTTTTATTTTTTTCATATGCCTCCTCCTCACAGTGGTGTTGTTTTGGGTCCAAAAGTTGATTCATCTATTGAAGGAATGGGGAACTGAAAATAAAATATTTTCAATAACTTTAGATAATGCACATTATAATGATGGAGTTGTAGATTGCTTGATTGTATATTTTAAGTTGGTGATTTCTTTACTTTGTGATGAAAACTTTGTTCATATCAGGTGTGCAAATCATATTTTGAATTTGATTGTCAAAGAAAGTTTGAAAATAATTGAGAGTGCTATTTTTAACGTTAGAGAAAGCATAAAATATATTAGAGATTCCGGATCAAGGATTGTAAATTTTGTGGAGTGTTACAAATTTTGGTTTAAAGCTGAATGAAGAACTACATCAAGATGTGTCTACTAGATGGAACTCTACATATTTGATGCTCTATAGTGTTTTACCCTATCGTTGGATATTTTCAAACTTCAAGATACTTGACAAAGATTTTCAATGTTGACCCTCAAATGAAGATTAGGTCAAAGTTAAATCAATTGCTAAGTTTTTAAAGACTTTTTGTAAAATCATTGTATTATTTTCGGAGTGTCATTATCCTACTACTAATTTATATTTTCATAAAATTTGAAAAATTCATATATTGATATGGGAAGAAAGAGATAATGAAGATTCGGATGGTAAGGAAATGGCTATTGAAATGGAAAGTAAGTTCAAAAAATTTTGGCAAGATGACTATAGTCCGACTGTTTTGATAGCCGTTGTTCTTGTTTCCCGATATAAGTTAAAGTTGTCGAATTTTATGTTACAAAAGTTGATCCTTTTAGTTGTAATAAAAAGGTAAAGGTTGTTGAAAAGAATTTGCATAGGTTAAGAATACATGACAAAATCTGATGTTGAAGTGATTGAAAGTAGTAGTCATGGATGTGATGATGAGGTAGTCGATGAAATGGAATAATTTGATATGCTTAATAGTTCATCTGTTTGTGGTTCAGAGAAGACTCAACTGCATTTGTATTTGGAAGAGTCAGTACTAGTTCAAAAATGAAATAAAAATTTAGATGTTCTTACATTTTGGAAGGATAATAGAATTAAATATCTCAAACTCTCATTAATGGATCATGATTTGTTCAACATACCTATCAGCACAGTTACATCCAAATTAGCACTTAGTGTTGGTGGGAGAATCATTGATAAATACCAAAGTTTCATTTTACCAAGAAATGCTCAGGCTAAATAGTGTTCTCGAGATTGAATTTATGAGAATCAAGGTAAAACATATCAATATTATTATTTCATTATTTTATGAACTTTCTAGTAGTTTGATAATTTCTTTTTTTTCCTTAGATTTTGATGATTCCGATGAAGAGGATATTGCAATAGATATGATAAAATTTACTGTAAAACTTTTAAGTTAGAGAGAGGAGCACCATTTTAGCTCATTTGGTGCTACTTATCCACTATCACTTGGACTTGCTTTTATATTGACATGTTTTTTTACAACACTAGAGTTGAGGTCAAAAGTAAGGGCGTTTTGCTTTTACGCTGTGACTGCTTTCTCTGTCATCTTTTTTTTTGTGATCATGTTGGTGAAACATCCTTTTGTACAACATTATTTTGTTGTTAATTGACTGAAAGTTAACTTTAGCCGTTCTCAACTTTATTGAGCAGAAAAAGTTGTGGTAATGGACCTCCTGAATTTTATATATCTTAATGTTTTATACACTACAACACCTACTGGTGTGTTTGATGTGTTGATGGTTTCTGACAAATTTGAAGTTGCATCATTCATAAGAGATTGTAGTCTCTTACTGTGGAATCTACTCATGACAACTGTGTTAGCATTGCTATATTTGGATCTTCCTTTCAATATATTAATGGATGATGATGTTCAGTTGCTAACAGATGCTTATCTTTGATCCTTGACTATTTTTATCCATTTTATGAATGTTAATATTCTTAAATTTGTATTATGTATCCATTTGTGTATGTTAATTTTTTTTTTTTGTATATATATATATATATATATACATATAATAGAAGGTGTGAATTTGAATGATCTCTAGTAACATAGTGAGACTTACACGGTGATCTCGACTTTTGTTACCACACCAAGACTTGAAGTTGTTGGCTACAAATTCTTTAGTGTTCACCGTTAGTGATTTAATTGCACTTAAGAATATAATTGTAGAGAGAGTAGTTGTGCATGTCCTTATTCCAAGAATACACTGCTGACTAAACGATCAATCTGCTTTAAGAAATTTGTGCATGTCCTTATTCCAAGTTTCAACCATGAAAAATTTAGGATGAGAACAGAACAAATCATGACCAGTCTCTGGTACAATTAGTAGAACTCACCTCTTGCAGTGATCATGATCCCAATTATTTCTTGGTAGTTGCAACTTTGCAGTGATCTTGATGTTTAATTAGAAGTTTATTGATCTCTTGGGATTAGTGTAACTTGAATGTGGACCTAGTTATAAGATCATAGTCTTTTTGAGTTTCAAGTTTTTTATATGTAGATTTTCCTAATCTTCATACTAAATCATATTCCATATGTAGGGTAAGAAGTAATAGAGCTAACAAGGTCCTGCAGAAACTTCCATCTCAGAACCACTGATTAAGAGCTTACTGATTTTACTTACAGTTTCTTAGAGGAATGTAGGGGTGGAAAATGAGTTTTTTGGGCTGAAGTTGGGCGGGTCAAGATATTCTATCCCAAATGGGTTCTTTCTTAACCCATCCAACTTCAGCCTAAATAACCTATTTGCCACCCCTATATTCTTCCAAGAAACTATAGTAAAATTAGTAAAATCTTAAGCGGTGGCTCTGAGATGGAAGTTTCTGCAGGACCTTATTAGCTCTAACACTCCTTATCCTGCATATGAAATATGATTTAGTATGAGGATTATTAAATCTACATAAAAAACTTGAAACACAAAAAGGCTATGGTTTTATAACTAGGTCCACATCCTAGTTGCACTAATCCCAAGAGATGAAGAAACTTCTAATTAAACATTAAGATCACTGCAGTGTTGCAACTTGTCAAGAAATAATTGAGATTAAGATCACTACAAGAGGTGAGTTATACTAATCTTACCAGAGACTGGTCATGAGTTATTCAATTCTCATCCTTATTTACTCAAGGTTGGAATTTGGAACAAGGACATGAGAAAATTTCTTGAAGTAGACTAATCATTTAGTCAGTAGTGTATTCTCGGCTAAATCTGATTCTCTTTTGTGTCTATAATAATAGAATGACTCAATAAATACTCTCCCTACTCTTGTATGCTCAAGTTTAATTAGATCACTAACGATGAACACTAAGGAATCTGTAGCCAAAAACTTCAATTCTTGGTGCAATGACAAAAGTTGAGATCTTTTGCCCTGTAAGTCTCATCAAGTTACTAGACATAACTAAAATTTCCACCTTTAATTATATATATAAGAAGATTAACATTCATAAATAGATACATAATAAAAATTTAACAACATTAAAATTCATAAAATGGATACAAAGTAGTCAAGGATCAAAGGGAAGCATCTGTTAACAACTGAACATCATCAACCATTAATATATGAAATGAAAGATCCAAATATAGCAATGTTGACTCAGTTGTCATGACTATATTCCAAAGTAAGAGGGTGCTATATCTCATGCATGACATAACTTCAAATTTTTCAGCAGCCAACTGCACATCAAACACACCAGTAGGTGTTATAGTTGATAAAACATTACCATATATAAAATTTAGGAGGTCCATGACCGCAACTTCTTCTGCTCAATAAAGTTACGAAAGGCTAAAGTTAACTTTCTATCAACAAACAACAGAATAATATTGTACAAAAGGATATTGCACCAGCATGATCATGAACAAAAAGATGGCAGAGAAAGCAGTGGTGAGGAAAAACAAATAGCTCTTACTTTTAACCTAAACTCTACTGTTGTAAATGAGAAATTATATCGCTGTAAAAGCAAGTCCAGCTAAACAAAAGTGTTATATCCTAGGTTTTAACCCTTAGAATTTTTCCTGTAATTCCATTCCCTAGACCCAATATGACTCAGTATATGAGCCATATATTGGGTACGAGTAGTATGGTCCTATCGTATGCTGACCAGTGTTAGCTGGTGGGATGGATGGGTTACTAGAATAGATACGAGCTGGGGGATAAGATTCGTATGGTTGGGTACGAGTCATATCTTGTACTCGTATATGGGACAATTTTTAATCCTTTTGGTATTCTATTCTACCACGGATCAAATATTTTGGATATGACTTAGTTGGATGAGTCGTATGTTGGACAGTGTTAGTTCCAAGGGTTGAGGATAGATACGAGTAGCGGATACCACTCGTATCGTAAGGGTATGACTTGTATGGGTTATTCGTATCTGTGTGACATAAATTTTGTGTAACTTAAGTGGGGATATTCTGGATATTTTCTTACTTACCCTAATAGGATCCCATGACTTCTAACCTATTTAGGAGGCTATTTAATTTATTATTTCTCTCTTTAATACTTAGAAACTATTCCTAAACAATCTAAAATCCTCTCAAAAGCTTTGGGGCAAGAAAGAGCAAGGGTTTCATCTTGAGGACTAATTTGGGGATTGCTTTGGTAATTTCTTTTCATAAATTCTTTGGTATAAGGCATGTTCTTTTCCCTCATTATTAGATCCAACTAAAGACATCATTTTTCTATTGGTTTTCATGATTTCATTATTGAATGCTTTAGGGTTTTCAAATATGATTTGGGGGTTTTGTTTATAAATGGTTGGTTATGATTTCCTATGTTTTTAACTATGTTTTTTATGCATTAATGGTGGTTTTGGATGATTGGAATACATGGAATGGTTATTGGTAATTAAAATTCGGTTTTAGATATATATTGTGCCCCCAATGTGTTTGACAAAATGCTTATAAAGATATGTTCATTGCCTTGACTTCTTTTAAATGGAACTCTTACTTGTTTTAAACTTGGTAAAGGATTTATGCATGGTTTAATTGATTTAGAAATTTAAATGGCTAAACTTTTATACTTATGGGGTATGGATTTCCCCAAGTGGATTTAATATGGTAATTGAAAAGTGCACCTAAGGTCCCCTATAACTATATGTAGTTGATTATAGATATTACTTGCAAGTATGGTTAGTATGACGATACCATCACTAAATGTCCTTGGTTAATAAATGGTAAATGGATTGCTTGGAAATAGTTTTAATTGGGCATTAAAGGGGGAGGTGTAGCTAAGTCGTGGAAGGTGGAGGTCTCGGGTGGACCAAAATGAGGTTGGCCTTGGTGGACTGTGTGCATGATGTCACACCTCATATTTGGGATGTACTAGTCATCCCAATGGGATACTTCCCTGGTTGTGTGGCTACACACACTGGGTTCCTTTTAGCAGGGGGAGCTGAACTCAAATTGCCAATGGGTGCGTTACGATGGTAAAGCTACACATCCCAAGTAATAATTTAAATGCATGCTAAACTTGGTTCCCTTTCCCAACACTTATAGATATATGTATGGTTATATGTATTATGGATAGATTTTTTACTTGGTTTTATAAATTATATTATTTTATCCTTATCCTAAGTTCATGCTAACTATCACTCGCTAACCCATCTACCAGCGGCTATGTACCCATACTATGCAGAAACCTTCTATTCTACTCCTTCTGTCTAGTACTCAGATTTGGTATCAGTATTTGGACTGAAGTGGTGAGATTCCATCCTTTCGGAAGGCTTCATTTCATGTTATGGACATCTTTAGATATTTTTATTTGATTATGGATTTGGTTTTGGCTATGGTTGGGGGCATGTCCCAACCGAATATTTTTACTATTTTGGATAGAGGATTTGTGGTACTTCTGGGGGTTGGTATGGGTGGGTGTAATACTTTGAGAGTACACCCTGGGTGTCATACGGTGCTTATAGCCTCATGGGACCACAAGCTAACCCATGAGCTGGTACTTACTGTGGGCACTAAGACAGACTAATAACAACATATGCAAAAATTATCTGAAAATGCCATAAGGTTTTAGTATCTGAAAACAAGTGGAGTTGATGGGACAAGCTCTCAATTAACTCCAACTAACTAAATAACTAAACTACTGACATAACTGAATATAAGATAACTCGTCCTTGAAGGATAGTGACTCACCCCTGCTGCCGCTGCTGATGAACTAAAATGTCTAAGTATAGTCGGGAATTTGAGCATCTGGACCTATGATATAAGACACCATAGCACAAGAAATGATTATGTGATCAGTACTTTGAATGTACTGGTATGCTAAATGAGGTCAGGCTAATATGCGTGGGTTCATGTGTATGTAATGATAACAAGATGAATAACATAAGGTAACTACATAAGAGTAAATGCGAAACTAAAAATACTAAATAAGTAAGACCAAGCATATATCATATATCTAAAATAGTCTGAAACTGTAGTAATAGATCTGTAACTGAATAAATAATAACTAAAAGTTTGGACTGAAAATAAAGTACTAAATTTCTGATAACTAAATAACTGATAACTATAAGTCATGATTGTGTAGAATTGAACTGAGTTCTGTACTGAATACTAAATACTGAAACTATGGAGGTTATCATCTAACTAACATACCCCGATTATAGACTGATTTGGGGTCTAACTTGTAACCCTAGTTGGAAGGGTGTTAGTACCGTGCCACAGGTACTAACACTAGTTGTAAGTCACCCTAACTAGCATGAAGACATTTTGTCAACATTCACTGGCAGGAAAACTCATACGAGTGTGTTAACCCTTATCTGGTAGGAAGATATCTCAACCTATGCTGGCTACGTATTTATGTTACTCAAGAATTTCTACCAAGGGTCAACTTCTCACTGGCAGGAATTCCTCCATCCCTAGGTTCACTCAGTTCTAAATCCTACTTCCAACTGAAAGACACTGATCACTAGACTGTAATAAGATTGACTGAACTGGCCCTGATCGTGTTGACTGACTAAACTGGATTGAGTTCACTGAGTTCTGTTAACTAACTGAGTACTATTGTTCTTGATTTTTACTGGGACTATTCTGTAACTACTGCAACTAAGTAAACAACTAAATTTTGGGTAATAAATACCCCTAGGACTCGATAGCATAATTGATAAACTCATATCACAACTTTAACAACACAACAATAGGTTACCAAGCATGATTTACTCATATGGATATTTTACCAAACACTTGGAGAGCATGATTGCAATACATGAGAATTAACAACATAAGGCATCATAAATACAACATGCCACTTACAAATTCAAGGGTTTTAACATGAGAGATTCATCATTCAATGCTCATGCTAACTTAATTTCATGGAACTCATAAAAGATCTTAACTTGAAACCCATACAACAAAACAAACATAAGCATAATTCAATTCATAACCTGGGAATCATAATTCAAGTTTTAAAAAGGGTTCTTGAACTCCAAGGCTAGAAGGAAACCCAAGGATAAACACCTAACATACCTGAGTGACAGAATTTGTGAAGATTGTTGGGGATTTCTTGGAACTTTATCTTGAGCTTGATGAATTAGGGTTTATTTCTTGAGAGGATTTTGTGAATAAGTGAATGTATTTTGCCTATGGAGGGGCTGAATTTCATGTTATGGGGGTTTAATGTGGGATGAAAATGACTTAATTGCCCTCACAACCCATAACTAAATGTGAAATCTATGCCCAGCGATGTGATAATAACGTGTTGTGTTGATGTTATCAACGTGATAGTGAACGCGATGCGTCTATCGCATTGGCTTGCTATTTGGGTCATCCAAAAGTGACTCAAACGATGTCCAAAAAATTCAAAACCCACCCAAGATGACCTATTGACATCCCTAATCATGAACCAACTAAAGAATCGACATTCTAAGGTTGTAAGGATAAAAAATAAGATCATCCAATTACGAAGGCTAAAAATGATTATAAGTCTTAACACTTAGCTGGATTTTTCTTAAGTCTGGGATCTCTTATTACAAGCTACATGGGACTGAATTGAACTAGAACTTTTATGGGATCTTACAATATCTCCCCCCTTAGGAACATTCGTCCTTAAATGAGACTGACTGAACTGAGAGAAACTGAGAAACTGACATACATAACTGAAGCATGACTGAATTCTGGAGACATGACACATGACTGAACCATTTCATGAATGCATGAATGATATAAGAATATTATGCAACTATAACTGAGCATGGATATAGTAAATCTATAGAAGGCTATTATCTTAGGCTGAGAATACGAAAGAATCTAAGATCCTTTACTGAACATGCATGAATGGGAATATGAGATCATAACTGAGTCTAAAGCATGATACATGAACTGAATATCATGAATTGAACTAATTTCTGGAATATATACAATGACATGAGAATGATTATATGGATGAGATAGGAATGAGAGAGTGAACTTATGAGTAACCAAACCATTACCTCCAGCTGGATCTAGTTTCGTAAAGAAAAGATGAGAGATTTAGTATATGAAAACTTGGGGCATTACGACATCTCTCCCTTGGGTATAGTATATCCCGTGAAAAATGCTGGCCTGGTTGAAATACTGAGGAAAGACTGGGATGATGCACGAGACATAAACGAACTGAATCATAACTAAATATCTGAAACCTGAAACATGATGCATGAACTGAACTACATTAATCAAAGAGGACTAATCCGAGATATGCATAACATAAATTTGAATTTTATTGATCATTATGTGTGTAGAATAAGTACTGGAACTAAACATACTATAAAGCATGAATACATGAGTCATGAGCTGTATGACCTAATTTTGGAGTTTCTGAATTTGAGGGACATGATTCGTACTGTTGAGTGGACTGGAACACCTCATACTTGGAACTAGGTGAGTACATTATTTTCTATAAGGTGCACGAATCTGAGCTATAATCATAGAACTGACATGTAAAGCATGAGTAGATATCATGATAATTGAAGTACAAAACTTAAAACTGAGATATGAATGGTTTGAATGTCTCCCCTCTTACTAATGTTCTACAATGCACTGTATCACCACTAGAATATGAGAGTCTGACTTGGTTACTTACCCTATCATATCCCCTTAGCTTAAAGCCATTATTCTAAATCTGTGAACCACTTAATCAATAACTCTAAACTGAACTGTCGCCATCTTACTCTAGATGTGGGGTATAATAATATGCATAATTAGTAAACTCACCTTAAATAACTATGCCCGATACTGCAAAACTTTCTGCCAGTACTTTAATCTGAGATACAAATCTTACCTTCTGGTGGTCCCAACAATAATCATGTAACAATTTAAGATTGACTAACTCTGAATTTTCAACTCCCCTTTTTAGTAGCTCAACCTTCAAAGATTCAAGATTAGATCCTAACACACAACATGGATATCCCCAATTCTTTAATAACTATACTACTTTCATCATAGCCTACAAATATCACATCCGCAACACATGTTTTGAATCAACAAACATAAATTCTTGTATACACTACTTCAAGCCTACTGATTTACCTTTCACATGACTGGTCCCATGAATTATATAATTTACTTAAATTAAGATAACACAATCCTAACTCTACTATTATTACTAAACTCCTGATTTTATGCTTCAAATTCTAGATCATATTCTATTATAGGATTCTGAGAAGGAATTTGAAAACACATATGACTCCTAAGTACTGAGGAGGTACTACCCCTTCACTCAATGACTGGCTCATCATGATACTGAAATTGAATAACTTTATTTCTGAAATCAACTGAAGTGATTTGCTGGGATATTGTAACCGGGCAATTTCTGTGTACCCGCCTATCAATGATGGGTTTGGCCATTGAGGTAGACACTAAGAAGGGATCTGTTAAGGTTTAGGGACTGACTCTGAAGTTGACAGCTATATAAGGGATTACAAAAGAAGGTGAAACTCTATGGTCTAGTAAGACATATACAAGAATATGAAAGGCTTATAACATACCTATAACCACATTAGGAGAACTTTCTTGACCATGTTAGGATTGAAGTGCATATAGCCTGTTCTGATGCTGGTTGCTGGTTGTACTGGAAATGGAACCCTGCTGAGTCGGGTGACCTGATGAGACTGGAGGATGGTTGGGTTGACCATGTTGGCACAAATCCTGTCCCCTCTGAGCCATCAATCTACACTCCCACATCCTGTGGCCTGGCTTACCACATCCAAAAAATACATCACTGCCAACTCTAAACACACCTAGGATATTTCTACCATATTTCTGCAAAGCAGATGGGTACGACCACCGCTCACACTACCTAGGTTTTTGGAGCCTGGAACCCTATCCCAACTGTCATTCCTGAACTTTGGTACTGGCACACTAGTTGAAGATAGAGATGGGGCTAAAAAATTCTGACTGAACTGAGAATGGTTACCACTCTCTGACTTTGGATGAGCAAAACTAAAGCTACCCATTCTGGCTCTCTTATTCTCTCTCTCTTTCTCTTTAAGCTTCTACTGCTCAATCTATTGAGTATGGACCATAAGCCTAGATATGTCCATCTCCTTAATTAACATTGCAGTCCTACACTCCTTGACCACACTATTAGATACCCTAGACACAAACTTGCTCATCCTAGATCTGTTATCAGCCACCACATGAGGAGCATACCTAATTAACTGAGTAAACTTGAGGGAATAATCTTTCACACTCATATTTCCCTGCTTTAAGTTGATAAACTTTAACACCTTAGCTTTCCTCAGCTCTAATGGGAATAATCTATCTAAGAATGTTGTAGCAACCTTATCCCATTCTATAAGCTCTACATCTACACCTCTGTCCCCTTTTCACTGCTTAAACTAGGTGTAAGCTACATCCTGCAACTGGTAAGTAGCCAAATATGCACTCTCACTAGGCGTCACACCTAAAATGTTAGTCACCTTCTAAATTATGTCGAGAATTTCTCATGGATCCTTGTCAGACTTGGATCCTAAAAAGGAAGAAGAATTCATTCGGGTGAAGTCTCAAATCCTAGCTGCGGTAGTATTAACCACTTCTTGGCTGGGACTACAGCTAGTCGAATATTCTAAGTTGCTACAGAGTGATCTAGGGTAGTGAATACAGTTCTGAACTCTACATGATAAACATGCTCATTTAGGGGATCTTTCCGAATGGGCGAAGGTACTGGTTGGTTTTCGGTTCTTTTTGGGAGGCATATTTTGTAAATGAATGGAAGAATTGAATTAGATAGAGAGTTCAACTTTGGCTCATGCTCACTCATATGATATGAACACTGAAAAAAGGGAAATTTTCCTAAGAACATCTTGTAGCCTCTTGTCCATAACTGTGGCGTGCTACACACCCATGCACAAGACTCTACTTAACGTGGTTTCCAAACCCCCTAGGATACTGTAGAACCTTAGGCTCTGATAATAATTTTGTAATGCCCCGAGAGTACACCCTAGGCATCAAACAGTACTTATGGCCTCGTGGGACCACAAGCTAACCTATGAGCTTGTACCTACTATAGGCACTGAGTAAAACTGATAAACAACATATTTGGAAATTATCTAAAAATGCCATAAGGTTTTAGTATCTAAAAACAATACTAATTTATGGTTTTAAATGTTTGAAAATGTATTGGAAATACTGATAATAACAACTAGAAACTGACCAACTGTCTGTACTAGTTTGAAACCTTTAAATTAACTGACTATGGAGTTGATGGTACAAGCCCCTAAAAAACTCCAACTAACAAAATAGCTGAACTACTGACATAACTAAATATAAGATAACTCATCCTTGAAGGATGAAGACTCACCCCTGCTACTGTTGCTGATGCACTGAAATGTCTAAGTATGGTTGGGAATATGAGCGTCTGGACCTATGATATAAGACATCATAACATAAGAAATGAGTTTTCAATCTATACTTTGAATGTACTGGTAAGCTAAATGAGTTCAGGATAATATACATGGGTTCATGTGAATATAATTAGAACTGGCTGAATAACATAAGGTAACTGTATGAGAGTACATATGAAACTAAAAATACTAAACATGCAATACTAAGCGTATATCATATATCTAAAATAGTTTAAAACTGTAGTACTGAGATGTGTAACTGACTAACTGAAAGTTTAGACTAAAATTAAAGTACTAAATTTCTGATAACTGAATAACTGATAACTATAGGTCGTGATCGTGTAGAATTAAACTGAGTTCTATACTGAATATTGAAATTGTGAGAGTTATCATCTAACCGTCATACCCTGATTATAGACTGATTTGGGGTCTAACCTGTAACCCCAATTGGAAGGGTGTTAGTATCGTGCCACGGGTACTAACACTGGATGTGAGATATCCTAACTGATAGGAAGACATTTTGTCAATCCTCATTGGCAGAAAAACTCATACAAGAAATGTCAACCCTCATCTAGCAAGAAGATATCTCAACCTACACGAGTTATGCAGTTATGTAACTCAGGGAATTCTACTAAGAGACAAACCCTCACTGGCAGGAATGCCCCCATCCCTAGGTTCGCTCGATACTAAATCCTACTTCTAACTGAAATATACTGATTACTAGACTGTACTAAGTTTGACTGAACTGACCCTAATTGTTTTGACTGACTAAACTGAACTGAGTTCACTGTATTCTGTTAGCTGACTGAGTACTACTGTTCTTGACCTTTACTATACTATTTTATAACTACTGCAACTAGTAAACAACTAGATTTCGGGTAATAAATACCCCCAGGACTCGATAGCATAATTGAAAAACTCATATCACAACTTTAACAACAAAACAATAGGTTACCATGTATGATTTACTCATATGGAATTTTATTAAACAGTTGGAGAGCATGATTTCTATACATGAGAACTAACCACATAGGGCATCATAACTACAACATGCAACTTGCAAATTCAAGGGTTTTTACATGAGAGATTCATTATTCAACGCACATGCAAACTTGATTTCATGGAACTCATAACAAATCTTAACTTGAAACCCATACAACAACACAAACATACATGGGAATCATAATTCAAGTTTTAAAAAATATTCTTGAACTCCAAGGGTGGAAGGAAACCCAAGGATGAACACCTAACATACCTAAGTGACAGAATTCATGAAGATTGTTGGAGATTTTTTGGAACTTGATCTTGAGCTTGATAAATTAGGGTTTATTTTTTGAGTGGATTTTTTGAATTAGTAAATGTATTTTTCCTATTGAGGGGATGAATTTCGTGTTATGGGGGTTTAATGTGGGAGGAAACTGACTTAATTTCCCCCACAACTCCTAACTAAATGTGAAATCTGCTCCCAATGATGCAATAACCAATGCACCGCATCGATGGTGTCAATGCGATAGCCAACGCAACGCGTTATAATCATGTTGGCTTGCTATTTTTGTCATCCAAATGTGACGTAAACGATATCCAAAAAATTTAAAACTCACCCAAGATGACCTATTGTCATCCCAGGTCATAAATCAACTTAAGAATCTACATTCTAAGGTCATAAGAATCGAAAATAAGATCATCCAATTACGAAGGCTAAAAATAATTCTAAGTCTTAGCACTCAGCTAAATTTTTCTAAGTTTGGGACCCCTTATTACAAGTTATATAGGACTGAATTGAACTAGAACTTTTATGGGGTCTTACATCGGGATCAGTGTTGGTGTTTGTCTTGGTATTAGTATTGGTGTTGGGGCCAACACCCTTGGACGATATTGTTGGTTGTTCCATCATATTATATTTTGGGATTGATTATTGTATTATTTTTTGGTATTCTCTTTAGTTATGGCCTGGTTATGGCCTATGGTTTGGCTTGGTATGGTTGGATGGTTGGTTTGGTATAGTTAGACTCGATTGGGTCGGCACGGTTGTGACCCTATCTCAAAGTCTTCATGAGGGCATTTAATTTATCTTGTTATATTCTCGAAATTCATCCCATCAAAGGCTGGATAAGACGGTTAGGTTGGGTAATAGGGGGCGGTCCCCAGTCCTGGTTGCACTAGGGATGCCCATTATATCTAGGCTCTGGTTTGAGACGTGACAAAAAGATATGATAAAATAAATTTGAAATGCACCTAACAATGCATAAGCAACACCAGATGAGCTAAAATGATGCTCCTCTCTCTAACTTGAAAGTTTGGCAATAAATTTCTCCATATCTATTGCAATATCCTCTTTATCAAAATCATTATAAGCTAAAAAATTAAAATTGTCAAACTACTAGAGAGTTCATAAGAAAAATGAAATAAGGATATTGATATGTTGTACCTTGATGCCCATAAATTTAACCTAGAGAACACAATTTAGCCTCTACATTTTTTGATAAAATAAAAATTTGGTATTTGCCAATGATTCTCCCACCAATACTAAAAATTGATTTGGATGCAACTGTGCTTATAGGTATACTCAACAAATCACGAGCCATTAATGGAGTTTGAGATATTTAATTATATTATCCTTCCAAAATGTAAGAATGTCTAAATTTTCATTTCCTTTCTGAATTAGTACTGGCTCTTCCAAATACAAATTTTATTGAGTCTTCTTTGAACCATAAACTGATGGACTATCAAACATATCAAATTTATCCATTGAATCGACTATCTCATCATCACATCCATGACTACTACTTCAAGTCACTTAAATATTAGATTTTGTTATGTATTCTTTAAACAACCTATGCAAATTCTTTTCAACAACCTTTACCTTTTCATTGTAAGTCAAAGGATCAAGTTTTATAAAGAAAAATTTCAACAACTTTAACTTATATCGGTGATCCAAAACAACGGCCATCGAAGCAATCGGACTATAGTCATCCCATCAATATTTTGTGAACTTACTTTCCATTTTAATAGCCATTTTTTTAATATCCGAATCTTCATTATCTCTTTCTTCCTATATCAGCGTATGAATTTTTAAAATTTTATGAAAATATAAATTAGCAGTAGAATAATGACTTCCAAAAAATAATATAGTGATTTTATTAAAAGGCTTTAAGAACTTAACAATTATTTCAACTTTCATCCAATCTTTATTTGAGGGACAAAATTGAAAATCTTTGTCAAGTATCTTGAAGTTTGAAAATGCCCGATGATAGGAAAAAGCTATCAAACATCAAATATGTAGAATTTCAACTAGTAGACACATCTTGATGTAGTTTTTCATTCAGCTTTAAACCAAGATTCACAACACACTCTACAAATTTTACAATCCTTGACTTAGAATCTCTAATATATTTTATGCTTTCTCTAACCTTAAAAATAGCATTCTCAATTATTTTCAAACCAGCTTTGACAACCAACAAAATATGATTTGCAAACCTGATATGAATAAATTTTTCATGAAAAAGCAAAGAATTCATCGACTTAAAATGTTCAATCAAGAGATCCACAACTCAATCATTATAACACGCATTATCTAAAGTTATTGAAAAGATTTTCTTTTCAATTCCCCATTCCTTCAGTAGATGAATCAACTTTGGACCCAAAACAACACCACTATGAGGATGAGGCATATGACAAAAAATGAGAAATTTATTTTGTAAAACTCAATCCAAATCCACATAATGTGTAGAAAGACAAAGATATCCATTTGTTAAGATTGATGACCATAAATCAAATGTCAAATTAATTTTATTTGAAATAGCTTGAAGCTCATTCTTGTCTATGTCCTTTTTGTTATCATATATTCTAAGCACAACAACTTTTATGGTATTTCTTGATAAGGTTTTGAAGGCAGGATTCAAGAAAGCATGCACTTTTCTAAAACCTTCAAATTCCACATAGCTAAATGAAAGATTATGTTTAACTATAGCCTTCGCGATAACTTCACAAAATTCTTTATGATCAATAGACATACCTTTATCTTGTGCTTTATATTGTATCTAAGTGACGATTGTTGACACCTAATTTTTTCCTTCCATAACTAAGTTTAATTCTGAGTTTCTTTGATTTTCAATAAAATTACAACATTTAGTTTATCAAATAAAGGAAAGTTTTCAAAGGTATTCATCTGGGTAGGTTTGTCATTTTAAGTAGCGATTATATATTAGCGTATTCAATTATACGAAATTATATAATTTTGTTACTTAAATATATTTTTTATAAAGTATCAAATTTTAATCAAGATTCGTCTTGAAACAAATTTAAATGACTAAAATCTTGATTTTAATGTAATTTACTCTCAAAATAATTTATTTGAATAAATATGTGTTTGATATTAATAAATCAAGAAGCTCGGGATTGAACGAGGTATTAATTCATATCTAATTTCGATTTAAATCGGCTAATCTATTGAATTTAGCTATAATCAAAATTAAATTGGCCCCAATTACAATGCAATTGGTCAATTAATTTTCAATTTGGCCAAAATTTAAATAGACTTAGTTAATTCCCAATTTAATTGGGGATATTTTTAAAATAACCCCAAAATTGACCCAATCTACCTTTTATCCCAATTAAACCAATTTAAACCAACCCAATTCCAACTCCAAACCCCTAACCCGCCAGGCCCAAACCCTATTCAACCCAACACACCCAACTAACAACAGTTACCAGCGGCCTAGCACCAAGACCTCCAACTCGACTCATTTTCTTTTCCTATTCAACTTCAACAAAAAATAATAAAGGCAACCAATGATAACATCGAACAATAACAACAAAACCCGACCCAGTTTGATGACGGAATAACACAATCGCGAACAATAACAAAAACCAACTAGCTAAATCGTAACCTGCAACTCTGACCCGTCCATAACTTTATCGATCCAATGAATAGATTCAACCCGACCTTAAACCGCTTATATGGCATGTGTTTATTACGAAAAATCCAAGAAAGCTTATAGAAGGGGGTGAGTTGGCTCATCCAACGTCCATATTCCACAAATCTCGGGATAAATGGTATGAATTAGTATATTTGTGGGTGAATTTCATTGGCTTAAGAGATTAACCCATTTCTCCACATTGAATTCCCTTGAGAAGAATCCAAATTTGTATAAGTTGTTGTTTTGAAACCCTATGCTGAGCGGGAATTCAAATTTTTCCCAATAAAAATAAAAAATTTACTCCTCAAGGTTGTGGATCCCACATCGGATGAGACTCCAAAAAGGGGAACTCAACATCTTTCTATAAAAAGTTTACAGTGAGCTAAAAATTAGGGGTTGGAAAATGGGAGAAAACTTTAAAAAAATAAAGAAGAAATATAGCCTTTTTTTAGAATAGGTCTTTGGTTTAAGGGAGGTCGACGATTGCTCGATATTTTTTGGAGTCAAAGCAAGGTGCTCCGGTGGTGGTCAAGATCCCGGCATCAGCTCATAGCCCTTTTTTGCTACTCCAAAATAGGTAACATTCTATTTCCGTTTAAGTTTCGATCGTATTCTGCTTCATCTCCTATTGTATAGTCAAAAGTATTTTTTTAAAACATTATGTGCTGGGTTGTCAGGTGTAGAGGCCTCAAGGGCAATAGGTTTCTTTTTTAGTAAAGAAGTATTTGGTTGTATTATTATGTTAGGATAATCCTTTTCATAGCTGGCTAATATACAATTTCTGCTAATTTTGCCTCAACTTTGAAATCTGTCGCCTAATCTTTATATTGTTGATGAATTTTGCGACGTAACTCTCTCATTTTGTTTACTGCTTGAGGTGAATAGTTGGTTCATAACTAAAGTTTCATGCTTTGACTTTTTTTAGTAGTTTAGGGATGATGGTGTCTGGTTCATGGTTAGTATTTGACGTTGTATTGTTAGTCGTCACCATCTTGATTCTGTCTTGTTTTTGCTTTTGAAATAGTAAATGGTAATTTAACTCTTTCTTGTATTCTAGGGTGTCTGCTGTAAAACCCTTGAAGGCATGGAATATATTTGTTCTTTTAGATGAAAATTATATTATTCATAATTTCGTTCAAAATAAAGTATAATTACTCATAATTTTCGTTCAATTTCACCTAATTATATAGCTTATGAAGTGTACCTGAGTGTTTTGATGTTTTGGTTGAAGTAGAAATATAAATTATTGAAATTGTCATTGATATCTCACTGATTTCCTAAATAAAGATTAGGTTATTGAAATTGTTATTGATTTCCCACTTAGTTCATAAAAAAGTTGTAAATTCTTGAATTTTCTTATGATTTCTCCCTTACTTCGTAAAGAAAGATATAAATTCATGTATTTTTGGATTGCAAGTATATGTTCACTTATTATCAAAGTGAAATTTTATCTATTACATTATTTACCTCCATTAGTTCTCAAGAACTAATTGTATATATTTTTAAGTGTATTTAATAGCGTAAAAATAATTTATAATCAGTGTATCGCACTTGTTTTCAACTAAAGTAGTGCTATTCCTATTCATATGATGAACACCATATATTACCATTATAAGTACATATCTCTTTTGTACAAATAAATACTATTTTTATTATTGTTATGTCTAGAATTTTCTGAATAATACATTGTATAGCATGCAGTCCTTATTAAACACGTCAACAACATGTGGGTACACTTTAATTCTGATGAAAGGGTTTATTCATAATGTCACGTAATGACTTCCTTCAATATCTCTCAAGTTTTTTCATTTGCAAGCTCTTTTTTTAAGTGCAAATTTCTTTATTGTTTCTGAGAGTCAAAGTAATGTAAGCAAAAAATTAATGCCTATTCAATTATTTTGTGTTTGTGATTACTGTGACATTCCTAGATCTTCTTATTTACTGTTGATGGTGATTACCCATTGTTATTGCATTTACCTAAAATTTGTTTTGGATCAAATAACACAAAGATGGTGGCATGGATGTTATGTAATTATATGAGAACCTTTACCTATTACGACAGGATTCCTTAAATGAAAGTGGCTTACTCCTGCAGTTTAGCTTATTCCTCTTATTTTTCCCTTACAGATTGATCCACAAATTGCTTTATCAGATCTCTCCTTAACATGCTTATTTGGTCACGTAAACCACATGGGGGTACACTTTAATTCGGATGAAAGATGAAAGGGTTTATTCATAATGTCACGTAATGACTTCCTTCAATATCTCTCGAGTTCGGTCATTTGCATGCTCTTTTTTTTAAGTGCAAATTTCTTTTTTGTTTCTGAGGGTCAATGTAATGTAAGATGTTTGTGCAATTATTTTGTATTTGTGAATACTGTGAGAGTCCTGATCTTCTTCTTTACTGTTGATGGTGATTACCTACTGTTATTGCATTTACTTAAAATTTCTTTTGGATCAAATAACACAAAGATGGTGGCATGGATGTTATGTAATTATATGAGAACATTTTCCTATTATGATAGGATTCCTTAAATGAAAGTGGCTTACTCCTATAGTTTAGCTTATTCCTCTTATTTTTCTCTTGCTGATTGATCCATAAATTGATTTACCAGATCTCTCCTTAGCATGTTTATTAGGTCGTTCTGTGGCATTAGGAAGATAAATTATTTTCTTTATGCGTGTTTTTCTTCAAACTTTGTGAACTTTCGCTCCTTTCGCATTTTCTTGTGTGTGTGTATGTTTGGAGGTAGTAGGAATTCTATAGCTTATTAATTACTAAAATTTTGCACAGATATTAATTCCTTTTCTTTTTCTTTGCATATGGATATACTTGGGTCCTAAATGAACTTTTCCCATTTTGCATAATCAATATGGACCGTTGAGGCCCATTACTCTCCAGTCAATTTCGAAGCCCAAAAGACAAGCGCATGACGTATGGATACGAGGATTTAAAAGAAGAAGAAACGTGTTAAAATTCATCTTTGAAGTGACTAAGAGACTCAAAATTCTCATTTTTTAAATTATATTCATTTATTCATTTATTGTTGTCTTTTATCATTATTTATTTATTTCTTCATTTCATTATTCATTCATACAGTCCTCGAAGCCAAAGTTATAAATTTAATACAGGTGAAGCAAATTTTAGGCCCACTGACCTGAACGGGCCAAGGCTCGACATTTAGATTAGGATAGGTGCAAGTGGACCAAAAGCCCAATTAGATTAGGATACCGTCTATTGATTTGGGCACAATGGCCTAAGTCTTTTATTTTCTCCCCTTCTCTTTTTACATGCTTTGGTATTAGTTTGTTTGGACTTAGTTAAAATCCCTACTAAGTCGTCCAAATCCATTTTTACATAAGTTTTTTTCCAAAAAATCAATCACTTTTCAAAAAATTAATATTTTTGAAGTTAGTCAAAAGATGTTTTCAAACAGTTCGGATAACCGCAAGTTAGCGGACGTTTTAGATGCCTAAAACCTTCCTAAAACGTTTATAGAAACCGCTTACTCAAAATCTTCAAAACTTAAACGATTTTTCTGTTTTGGATCATTTAAAGTAATTTATAAAGGTTTTCTTAATTTCTTTTTAAAAATTAAGTGGCGACTCGGAAAGTCAATTTTAAAAAAAATAGAAATGGCGACTCTGTTTGGGATATTTAAATAGGTTTTAACCAAATGTTTGATTTCATCTTTTGATTAACTATTTACATGTTAATATGTTTCGATTTTGCGACATTTAATTATTGCATCCATAGAATAATCCTGCATTGATTTATTAAATTATTTTGGGATTTTGTGGATGTCCTGGCCCTTGTTGTTCAATTCCAAGTAAGGTATTAGAAATACGACGGTTGATTATCATGTGAGTCGTCTGATGGCTATTCGTATTTCCAAACCTAAGTCTTCCACTTGGGAACCTGGTTCAAACCCACTCTAGACACCTAGGATAGAGTAAAACCAAAATCCTATTTTAGGCATAAGCCTAGGACGACTAATACCCGAGGGGGTATTGGGCCCATTAGAAAACTTACCCTGCATCTATTGAACCTGAGTCAATTAAAGACGAATCATATTTATGTGTTGAAGAAAATATATATATTTGTTTAAGCTAATCCATTATCCTTTGGGGTAGGAGAGAGACTTATCTTTGTCTGCTTTCGTATAGGATATGGCTCAACCTCATTCCCGTGAAAAGTTCAAGATGGTTATCGGATGCGGCCGCTTCCTGAAACTATGGTGGGATTACATGAGCAGAGAATAGATAAATATTTTTAGAACACATATCAAGCATTTGCCTTCATTGATCGAGATGGACGCTTGGCCCGAAATGATCCATGTGCTGACGACCTTTTAGGATGATCAAAATATGGTGTTTTGCTTCGGGAATGTTGAATTGACCCCTACTATTGAAGAAGTATTGATTTATTATGAGAGCACTAATATGTGTTTCAACAGAAAATAGACACCTGATAAGAACATTGCAGTCCCGGTTGTATGAGACCGTCAAGAAATCAAGAAGGTTTTTTTAATTGATGATGGCACCTGCTTAGGGGAACGTGATGTGGGAAACATCCCTTTTCGTGAGTTGTATCCCGGTTTAAAAGGTTTAATGCTTTTCAAAAGTTTAGACATAAATTTGAATCGAAAGCAAAATAGAAAGAGACAAGAGCATTTGCATTTGCGGTAAGCCTACTTGGCATTATGGTGTTTCCACAAGGGAAAATGGAACAATTCATTCAAGAGTTATCACGGTGACACACGCACTCTTATATGGAGTGAAGTACGGTTCTAAAAAGGTGTTCCATAACTTAGCTCCCATGATTGTAGCCGACATATATCGAGCTTTAGAAAGGTGTCAAGCTGAGAATAGTTTCTTTCAAGGTTGCAACCTTATCTTGTAATGGTGGATAGTGATGAATTTAGTGAAAAATCCTAGAACGGTATAGCCTGATCATCAAATGAGGGGGGATCTTCTATCATCGCACGATATGTGGTTATTCCTGCACAAGTTCAAAAGAGAAGCTTCTCTGGAATTTTGGTTTAAGACTTTTGGGGAATTAAGGGATGACGACGTCCAATGGTCTATTAAATATCTCCGATCAGGTAGATACACTATTCGAGGGGGTGAGTGGCCTTTTATAGTGCTCCCAGGTCTCATGGGGACCCGTCCCTATAATCCTGGCAGAGTTCTTAGGCAATTTGAGATCAAGCAGGAGACACCTCAAATCGTGTGCATGCTTAGATTCTTCACTGAGTATGATGAAGACAAATCCCCGCTCAAAAACTACATGGTAAATGGATGGAGAAGAAGAGGGTGGAAGGAAGTCTCTTTCCATATAGAGTATGAACCCAAAGTCAGCGACACTTATAAGGAGTGGTTAAAGAAGAGTCTCGCCGGAGCATTGATTTTGGGGCTGAATGTACCTACTCGGGTTATTGATATAGAATCAGAGCATCAGATCCGACTCCACAGGCTTCAGGATGAATTTCAAAAAAGTGAAATAGCGCACCGACAGATGCACATGTAGGATGCCTTGATCATACACATGTTGAGGGAAGAGTTGAAGTGAGCCAGATAAGAGGTTGATGATGCTAGGCGGTGTCTAATTGATTTGGATGATAGCATGGCTTCTCATAAATATAGCATAGAAAAAATAACCTCCGACAACAAGGAACAATTATGCGGGAGCCATCTGATCATCAAAAGATATCAAATATCGCAGGAGGTGAACAAGGCTAAGAAGTCAAGGGCAAACAAAGGAGCATCCAATAGCTAGCTTTTCTATTCCCCTATGTGGGACCTTACTTTCTTTCTTATTATCTCCCTTTCCCCTAAAGATTATATCCCTCTTTTGTTATTTTTTGTAGGCATTTATGCCATTTTACATATCTATAAAGTTGGGGGGATAATGGACTGGCTTTAAAAAAGGCATATATTTTCTTCAAAATCTGTTAGGCCCAAACCCTTGGCTCAAAAGGGTCACCCCAGTTAGGATATGTGCTATTATAATGTTTATGTGATATAACTTACTTATGTGTTTATGTGTGCTTGTTTGGGTAAAATACTAATTTATCCACTGTGCTCCCGTGGATCAGCTTGTTTGTGGCACCAACAACTCTATATGTGGTTACTTTTTGCCAAGTATCTTGCATTACTTGTCACATATGGAAACTAACACATCTTCCTTTGAGTTATTTTACTTTGTAGATAATAAAAACTACTTCATGTTGAAATAAGCTAGCAGAAAATCCTTACTTCACCCAGTCGAAAGCGCATAAGATCCCATCCCCTAATCATCATTCAAACATAACTGCAAGTGATGAAGAAAATGCATTGACCATCAGGGACAATGTAATAGCAGAACAAAGCGAGATGATTACTGAACTCGTGAGAAAATTATAAATGCTTCAGGAGGAGATGAATCGTACTTGAGACTTGGCTAACATGGCCATCACTGTTAATGCTCCCGCTCCAAGAGGGAATGGGACTCTACTCCAAATCCCTCCCCTCAATACGCATATTCTTGAGGACCATCCAAACAATATATCGTCTGTCTCTAGTTCTCTACTTTTCCAAAACACCAATTGAACAAATAACCCGGATGCTTACCACCCACAAAATCCATCCCTAACCCCACTAAACCCATTTCCAAACCCATAAAATTCATTCCCAAATCCCCAGAACCTATTTTCAAACCCATAAAACCCGCTTCCAAATCCACAAAATTTTCTCCCAAATATACAAAATCTATCCCCAAATCTACCAAATCCATCTCCGAATCCACAAAATTCATTTTTGAATCCGCAAAATTATTCTCAGATCCCACCAAACTATTCTCAAATTCCACAAAACTTTTCTAATTTCCAAAATGTCCTCCCCACCTACCAACCAACCTCCTATCATCCTCAAAATTAAGCTACCCTTCTAAATCCTCCTCATGTCATCATATCCCTGATATCTATAATTTCTTTCCTAATCTCGGATAGACTATTATGAGAAGAACAGAAAAAAGTAGAGGACCGAGAATGAAAGAAAGTTGCTAGATGAATGAAGAGATTATAAAGATCAAGGAATCTCATGGGGTAGGGGACAATGATGGTATGGGTTACAATGATCTATGTGTTCACCATAGAGTAGATCTACCAGAAGTATATAAGATCCCTAAATTTTAGGTGTTCGACGATACTAGAAATTTGATGGCCCATCTGAGAAGGTATTGTGATCAAAGGTGGGGGTAGGAAAAAATGAGGCATTATTGATGCACTTACTTAGCTGAAGCTTAAGCAGCGAAGTCTTAGATTGGTTCACATCTCAAGAACTAAAAAGATGGACTAGCTGGAGGGCGTTGGCTAAAGGTTTCCTCAATAGGTTTGCGTTTAACATTAAAATAGTCCCTGACCGATACTCATTAGATCGGATCAAGTAGAAGAATGATGAGTGCTTCCGAGACTATGCCTTTCATTGGAGAAAAGAAGCTGCCAAAGTACAACCTCCCATGTCTGAGGAAGAGATAGTGTATGTGTTCTCTCATGCTCGGGATAGAGAATATTATACTAGGATGGTATCCGCAGTCAGAGCAACTTTTGCAGATTTAGTAAAAATTGAGGAATCGCTAGAAGAAGGCATTTGAACAGGAAAGATTGCCAAAACCCTAACATCATCTGGGACTTCTATATTCTTAAAGAAGGAAAAAAAAGATGTAGGTGCAGTCTTTGCTGATTCTGTTACTAAGTTGAAGAAGAAATTCAAGCCTAGGAATGTTCTCCCTTCTCCGCCATCACCAAATTTTTAGCATGTATTCTACACCCAACCCTAGTACCAAGCTCTACTTCCAAATATCCAATCTCAATACCAAGCTCCACTTCCAAATGTCCAATCCCAATACCAAACTCCATTCCCAAATATCCAATCCCAATACCAAACTCCATTTCCAAATTTCCAACTCTAATACTAAGTTCTGTATCTGAATTATCAGCCTCATGTTTAAGCTACCTTTCCAAATAACTGAACAAACATACATGCTCCTCTAAAATTATCATCAAGTCCTTCCTCCTTTTAATCAGAACCATTATAACCCTCTATGTCCAAACCTTGAAAAAAGACCTCCCCGAAACTTCATATCGCTGGCCAAAAGTCGCACCAAACTCTTTGGGAGATTGAAAGGTGTCGGTCATTTACAGCCTGTCCAACTAAAACTTATCAATCCCAACTCCCAATTTTATCATGCCGATCAATATTGTGCCTATCATTTAGGAGTAGCAGGGCACAGTACCGAGGATTGTGTAGCCTAACGCATAAAATTCAAGATTTGATTGATTAGAAGGTCATCATACTTTATTCGCCGACACCAAATGTCAACAGTAACTTATTGCCTAATTATGAAGGAGCTGTAGTTAACATGATTGAAATAGAGGGCGAATAGGTGTCTAGCAGAAACATCACTAAGGTGAATTCAGAAAAGTTCAAAAGGTCAGAAGGGGTGGAGAAGATAGAGTGAGCCATAGATGTCTTAAGTATCAATGAAAATACCCCAGTGTATTTATGGCCCCGACTTAGGTGTACACTCCTCCACCTAGGAAGCAATTTATTGTAGAGACTGCAGCGGCCTAAGGGATGACACGGTCTGGACGATGCTACATTCTTGAATATTTGACCAATAAGAGGGATTCACAAAAAAGGTCCATCACTGAAGGAGAGGTCAAGGAATTCTGGAGGTATATTCAACCGAAAGACTACTTAATTATCAAGCATTTAGAGAAGACTCCAACCCAAATTTCTATTTTTGCACTATTAATAAGTTCATAATAACACCGTAAAACTTTATTGAAGGTCTTGGATAAAGCATATGTTTTCGCAAGAACGAGTGTCAAGAATCTAGCCACGATGATAGGAAATATTTTAGGAAGTCATTGCATATCCTTCAGTGAGAAAGAGTTTCCATTTGAGAGAGTGATTCATAACAAAGCCTTGTACGTCACTATCATTTTTTGGGACTATGTGATTAATCGGGTATTGATAGATGACAAATCTAATTTGAACGTTTGTCCTATTTCTATATTGGTTCAAATGGGCTATGATTTGGGGAAAAATTATCAAAGTCACATAAATGTGTGGGCATTTGATGGAGGGCAGAGAGATACCATAGGTGAAATTGATTTGTACATCCAGATGGGACCTGCTGAATTCATGGATAAATTTCATGTTATGGATATCCATCCTAGTTATATCCTGCTTTTGGGAAAACCATGGATCCATGGTGAAAAGGTAGTTTCATCGACCCTTCATCAATTATTGAAGTTTATTTGGGAGGATCATGAAATAGTTATCTAAGGGAAAGAAAGCCATGCGATCACCCCAGTGGTTGTACACTGGTGATTGAAGATATCTCAAATGGTAGTAGTTTTTATACTATGGAAATTATGAGTGCTGCAGAGAAAGATCAGATGACCAAAACTCCAATGCCTTCTGTCTAAAAAATAATTGTGACTGTGATGTTAAGAAGTAGGTTCGAGCCTGGTCGGGACTTGGGTAAGAATATATAAGGATTTATTGATCCCATTATGATCCCAGAGAAAGCATCTAAGTATGGGTTAGGATACCAGCCGATAGAGGAGGATGAGTTTGAGGATAAGCCAAAGGCGAGTCTGCCTAGGCCCTTGTCGCTCCTGTACCGGTTATTTCCCGTGTGTGAGATATTAAATGATGATGGACTTGGGGATGGGATAGGAAATCTGTTCGAGGTATGCAATTATGTACCAGAAGATTTCTTGAAGTCCAGTAGGGTTAAGAAGGTTACAACAGAAGAGGCTTTGCAAAACTGGACCTCCACTCTACTTATAACCTGTCACCTATTATGGTAGATGAAAGGAAACCTACTAATAGTTTTTAAAACTGGTGATGATTCAAAAAGGCATGGGTCTGTATTTGCACGGGTCATGAGCTATAGTTTGTACTTATTTCTCAAATTTCAATGAAAAGGCCTCACTTTATTTAAGAAGTTATTTTGAAATATAATATATTTTATTATCTTGTTATTATCTAATTATCATATAACTTGGTTTGTTTGTTTATTACAGTAACAGTAATTTAAAACCTGTCAATGTCATGTCATGTCAAGGCTTAGATGAACAAAGTAAAAGAAATAATAATGATTTGAAAGAAGGTGATGAGGAGTGGTTAATGGAAGATATAGAGGAGTTTGGGAATCGAGAGAAGCCCAACTTAGAGGAAACAAAATAGTCAACCTGGGCGATCATGATGAAATCAAAGAAACAAGTGTTAGTGTTCACTTAGCAGAAGCACAAACAAGAGAACTCATTCATTTGTTACGGGAGTACATTGACGTGTTTGCTTGGTCTTACGATGATATGCTGGGATTGAGCACTAACATTGTGTCGCATAAGTTACCGATAAATCCTGAGTTTGATCCAGTCAAGTAAAAAATATGGAAATTCAAGCCTGACTTAACTCTGAAAATCAAGGAAGAAGTGACGAAGCAAATTCAGTCTACGGTTGTAGAGGTCACAAAATATCCTACATGGATAGACAACATCGTCCCAGTGTCGAAGGACGGAAAGATTCAAATTTGTGTTGACTACAGAGATTTAAATTGAGCCAGTCCTAAAGATAATTTTCCTCTACCCAACATTCACATCCTTATCGATAATTGTGCAAAGCATGAAATATAGTCTTTCATGGATTGTTTTTCTGGGTATCATTAGATATTTATGGATGAGAAAGATACCAAAAAGATAGTTTTCATTACGCCCTGGGGTGTTTATCATTACAGGGTAATGTCGTTTGGTCTTAGGAATGTGGGTGCAACATACATGAGGGATATAATGATGATTTTCATGATATAATTCATAAAGAGATTGAAGTGTACGTGGATGATATTGTAATACCCTGCAAAGTTCTCTCCTAGTTTGAGCCTTAGAGCATTTTCATAAAAATAAAAATCTGAGTCTAAAAATTTCAGAAATATTTTTCCAAGTATGAAAAACTTTGAATCATGTTGTATTTCTCTAATTTAAACTTTTTTTCATATAGAGCATTGAATAAGATTTCCATCGATACCAATTTCATCAAAATTCAACATCGAACGAAGGAGTTATGACCGTTTTACTAAATGGTATCGAAATCGCGCAGGTTTGACGGTCGACCTAGCGAACCGCCAAGTCCTTGGTGGACCATCAAGTTCCCCATCAGGCTAAGATAGAACATCCCATTTCTGGCCCCTGAGTGACGTCCAAATTGGTGGACCATCAAAAAGTTGATAGACCATCAAGGGGTCCATCAGGTAGAAACAAAATGGCCCATTCCTGACCCTCGAGTGACGGACGATCTGGTGGACCATCAGATCCCTGATGAACCATCACTTTAACCATCACGTCGAAGCAGAATGTCTCAATTTTGGCACTCGAGTGACGAACGACTTGGTGGACTGTCGTCCCTCTGACGGACTGTCAGATCGACCGTCACAGACCCCGATCAATAATTTTCAACTCTTTTCTTTAAAGGGAATTTTGGTCTTTCCCACTCTTTCACCAACCTCTATAAATACCCACTTAAGGGTTGAAGGCCTCATTTCTTTTCTCTTCTTTCACCCAAAAACTAGGGTTTCCAAAATCAAAAAGTCTCTCTTCTTCCACCAAAAATTTAGAGAGAATAAGGAACAAAAATCAAGAATTCTTTTGAAGGCTTTCAAGAAAGAGTTTCCTCATGGTATGTAGATATTAATTATTGGGTCTCTTTCATCCAAGAAGCTCAAATACCTTTTTCTAAATCTCCAAGATTTATGTTTATGAATTTTTTTTATGATTCTTGTGAGTTGAAATTGATGTTCTTGTATGTTTGAGCTGTGGTTCATGTTTGTCTACAAGATTATCAAGCCTTGGCCTTAGTAGGTGGAATTTGTGTGGTAAATGGATTATGTACTTGTTATTGATGTTGCATGACCTCGAAGATGGGATACTTATATGGTTTGTATGAATCTATGATAATATATGAGTGGAATCAGATGAGTCAGTGATTCAGTATCTCAGTGTTAATAGTGAGTTTTATTTGCAGAAAAGTGGTTTCTGAGTTCCAGTCTCTAGAGTTGTGATGATTGTGATTATGACCTGTGCATTCATGTATGTGTTCTCGTGAGACGTTTTCATGATTATTCAGTTTACACATTGTGCATGCATGAGCCCTTGCATTTAGCCTTACCTCATCTACATACTCGGTACATTTTTGTACTAACACATTTGTACTGTGGTGTTTTATTTGACACCATAGTTTCAGAGGCATAGGATTTAAAGTTTCCTCAGCAGTTCAGTGCCAGTTAGCAGTACTAGCAGTGAGTCCTCTTCCTTCAAGGACGAATCTCAGTTTACTATTATTGTATCAGATTTTGTTTATATTCTCAGTTGATGAAGTTAGTTGGGGACATGTCCCATCAACTCCATAGTTTAAATAGTTTAGAGGCTTTTCAGACGAATGTTGATGTATTAGTATTCAGTTTCCATTTTGAGTACGTACAGATGTGTTGAACCTTATGGCCAGTTTCCGCATTTATTTTAGATATTATGTAGTGTACAAGTACATATATTAGTAAAGGGTTAGCTTATGGTCCTTTGGGTCCATAAGCACCGTGTGACATCACGAGATAGGATCTCGGGGCGTTATAGATATAATTATCAAATCCTGTAAGAGTTCGGTTATCTGACCCATCTGGAAAAATTCTTTAACAGATTAAGAAGTATAATTTGAAGTTGAATCATGCTAAGTGTGCTTTTGGTGTGCCATCCGGGAAATTACTGGGGTTCATAGTCAGCAGAAGGGGCATTGAGCTAGACCCATCCAAGATAAAGACAATTTGGGATTTGCCACCGTCGAGGACCAAGAAAGAGGTTATGAGTTTCCTGGGTCATTTGAATTACATTAGCAGGTTCATTGCTCAGTCGATAGTCATATGTGAGCCAATTCTCAAGATGTTGAAGAAAGATGTATTGAATGAGTGGACAGAAGAATGTCCAAAAGCTTTAGACAGAATCAAGGAATATTTATCTGCTCCACCGGTCTTGGTTCTACCAAGGGAAAGAATTCTATCGTTGCTTTACCTTTCCATCTCAAAAAATGCTTTTAGATGTGTCCTTGGAAACATGACGAGATCGGTAAGAAAGAGAAATCAGTCTACTACTTGAGTAAAAAGTTTTTGCCGTACGAGGCTTGTTACATACTTGTAGAAAGGACGTGTTGTACTTTGACCTGGGCCACCCAAAAGTTGAGGCATTATCTATCCTCATACACAATATATCTCATATCCTGAATGGATCCATTGAAATATATATTCTAGAAATTCATGCCTATGGGGAAGTTAGCTAAGTGGAAAATATTGCTGAGTGAGTTCAACATTATGTATATGACTCAAAAGACAATCAAGGTGCAAGCCTTAGCAGATCATTTGGCAAAGAATCTGGTTGATAATGAATATGAGCTGCTTTAAACTTACTTCCCATATGAGGAAATTTTATTCGCGGGAGAAACATTGAATAAATTTACCCCAGATGGAGGTTGTTCTTTGATGGGGTGGTCAACTTTAAAGGTTTAGGAATTGGAGCAGTTTTAGTGTCAGAAATAGGACAACACTATTTGGTAGCTACTAAGTTGTATTTCCCGTGCACCAATAACATGGCCGAATATGAGGCTTGCATCCTAGTTCTCAAATTGGCAATTGATATGGGTGTTCGTGAATTGCTAGTCAATGGAGACTCAGACTTGCTGATTCACCAGGTATGGGGAGAATGGGTGGTAAAAAACTCTAAGATTACTCCTTATGTGGAGCTGGTACAGGAATTATGTGGAAGATTCAAGGAAGTTGATTTCAGACATATTCCAAGGATACAGAATGAGTTTGCTAATGCTTTGACCACTATATCCTCCATGATTCAACACCCAGATCAGAGTTACATTGATCTTTTGGAAATAAGCTTGAAGTAGCAACCCGCATTATGCACATGTTGAAGAGGAGCCTGACAGAAAGACATGGCATTATGATATTAAAAGGTATTTTGAATATGGAATATATCCTGAAAAGGCTAGCAACAATTAGAAGAAGACAATCCATAGTCTGGCGAAGAATTATTTTCCAAGTGGGGAAATCCTTTTTAGGAAGACTCCAGACTTAAGATTCTTAAGATGTGTCGACGCTGTGAAAGCCAATAAATTAATAAAGGAAGTACACGCTGGAGTTTGCGGGCCCCACATGAAGGGTTTTGCCCTTTCTAGAAAGATCTTGAGAACTAGTTACTTCTGGATGAATATTGAAAATAATTGTAGCAAGTATGTGCAAAATTTCCCAAAATGTCAGATACATGGAGATTTGATTCGAATGCCTCTACATGAGCTTTATGCGATAAGTTCACCTTGACCTTTTGTAGCTTGAGGTATGGATGTTATCGGACCAATAGAGCCACTGACGTTAAATGGGTATAGATTTATTTTGGTTGCTATTAATTACTTCACTAAGTGGGTTGAAGCTGCTTCATATAGAGTCATCACCAAGAAAGTGGTCGCAGATTTTGTCAGGAACAACTTGATTTGCCAATTTTGGAGTGACAGAATCGATCATTATTGATAACGGGGAAAACTTGAACAGTCACTTGATGAATGAGATTTGTGATCAGTTCAAAATTATTCATCAAAACTCGACTGCATATCATCCACAGATGAATGGAGACGTGGAAGCTTCCAATAAGAACATCAAGAAGATCCTAAGAAAGATGGTCGAGAATGATAGATTGTGGCATGAGATGTTGCCTTACGCTTTGCTAGGGTATCGTACAACAGTTCGAACCTCCACAAGGGCAAATCCTTATCTACTTGTTTATGGGAATAAAGCTATGATACCTGCCAAGGTTGAAATACCTTCCTTAAGGATTATTCAAGAAGCCATACTAAGTAATGAAGAATGGGTTCGCACTCGCTATGAGTAACTTATGTTGATTGATGAAAAGAGAATGGTTGCCGTGTGTTAAAGCTAGTTGTACCCAACACAAGATGATCTGTGCCTTTAACAAAAAGTACTAACTCAAATATTTGAAGTCAGGCAATTGGTTCTCAAGCGCATATTCCCTCACTAAGAAGAGTTCAAAGGCAAGTTCGCTCCGAATTAGCAAGGGCTATATATAGTTTGCAAGGTACTATCCGGAGGAGCTCTAATTCTATCTGAGATGGATGGCTAAGAGTGGACCGAACCAATCAATTCACTTGCAGTAAAGAGATACTATGTTTGAAATATGTTTATCTTTTATTTCCTTTATTTGTAATTGTCTTTATAATAGTATTTGTTTGGTGATATGTAATTGCCTAGAATCCCTTTCCTTTTATGTATGACCTACGTTTGACCTGAATTCTTAAGAAAGGGATACGTAGGTGGACTATGTCGGCTTCCGTCAACCCCTTAGGAAAATTTATCCTTTCTTTCCATGTATGAACTATGTGATGACCTAAATTCCCCAAAAAGTGATACGCAGGCAGCCTATGCCAGCTTCGGTCAACCCATTAGATTTTTCTATATATCCTTAGCATAGTCCTGAACTACGTTTGACCTGATTCCTTCTTTAACAAGATATGTAGGTGCCCCAATGGATCATTCATGTAACCCCAGGAAATGGAAACTAGGGCAGAATTTTTTAGAAGGAATCTAAAAAATTAACAAGAGGAAGATCATCGCTAAGAGGGCCATTGCATATCATTTTCATCGCCAAGAGGGCCATTGTATAAATATTTAATGATGCATGAGATATCATTCACTGGCGTTAATGATATCATCCGCATTAAATATTTGATGATGCGCGAGATATCATATGTTGGCATTGAGGATATCATCCACATTAAATATCTGATGACGTGTGAGATATTATACGCTAGCGTCAAGGATATAATACACATTAAATATCTTATGATGTGCGAGATATCATGTGTTGGCTCAAGAATATTGATGTGTGAGCAGATACTAACACATTTGAGGCTTTTAACTGAGAATAATTGCGAAGTCTTAAGCAAATTTTATCGTTTTTGATTGTTTTCTCTTTGATATTTCAGTAAAAGTCAAGATATAAGAGAACCAACAATAATGGAAGTAAAAGAGTTGATTTCCTAGCAAGTAGAGAGGAAAGTATAGATGACGACTTATCTGATAAGTCGTCAGCCTTATGCTAAGCTATTGGAGTTGCCGTCAGCCTTAGACAGAGAATGAGATTCAGCTGGAAGAAGTGATGATAACCTGTGATAGGCCATCAGAGTTGTGATAAGCCATTAATCTCGTTGTCAATCTTAGGCAGTACTTGAGAACTTGAAGTAAAGAAGTGACCACAATTTTGATAAGTCATCACATGTCTGATAAGCTATCATGCCTCATCGTCAACCTAAGGCAGAGATTGTCAAAAGTGAAGAGGAGTTGATGACATTCCTGATAAGTCGTCAAACTCCTGATTAGCCATCACACACATCATCATCTGTCCAAGAAAATACTTTGATCTATGATTTTGTTTCCATAATTAGGCTGAAGTATTTAAAGCATATGTTCGGGTTTTCTATAAAAAAAAAAAGGGGGTTGAACATCTGAAACTTATTCAAAGGGGAGTTTACTTTTCTTTTTGGGTCTCTTAACTTAGAATTCAATTTTCAACTCTGTGATTGGGTTGTGGGAACTTTGTCTATAACTTAGAAGAGAATCAACTTCAGACTTCATCTTTTGTAAGTTTAATTACTTTGAATGATGATTATAATTTTTTCTATCTCTTTCTTTCTCATGTGGAACTAAAACCCACAACTAGGGTTTTGGGATCCATGATTATTCACCCATGGACTTAATAGTTGGTTAGGTTTTGAATGATTGTGGGGATATCTTGATAATTCCTTTGTTATGATTGTTATTTATTGGTTGCAAATAATAAATCCCACCTTATGTTGATTTGCTCAAACTGAGAAATAAACTAAAGGTAGCAAATTATCAACAAGGATTTGGGAAGGTTAAGCTCCCATCTAATGATTAATGATGTGACAAGATTGATCAACTTGAGATAAAATCAGTATGAATAGAATGATTTCCTAAGTTCGAGAGAATTAGGGAGTTCAACATCTAGGAAGGTTGAGAAACACTTAGATGGATTATCGAAACTGATAATTTGGTGTTTCCCCACAGTCATGAGAATCCAGTACTATAACTATCATTCAATGATGGGTTAATAATCATAGTGATCACAACTCTAGTTTCTCTATATCATTGATTTGAAATAGTGCAGTTTAAGTTTTGAGTTCTAAGGCGAATCGAAGTGTTAATAACTTTTGTTCAATCATTAAAAAAACCCCATTTTATCTTTTCATATTATTTGTTTGAATTTAACTTGTAGCTATAGTATCAAATTAGTTTAATCACCACTCACTGTTCCTCGTGGATTCAAACCCGACTCCAAAGTTGGGTAAATATATTGACGACAACTGCCTTGCACTAAATTGACGTGTAAGTTGAGCATTATCAGATATTATCCGCATTAAATATGTGATGAAACGTGAGATATCATACGCTGGCATCGAGTATATCATCCGTATTAAATATCTAATGACGCGCGAGATATCATACGTTGGTGTCGAGGATTCATCCACATTAAAAATCTGATGACGTGCAAGATATCATACACTGGCTTCAAGGATATCATCCGCATTAAAAATCTGATGACGTACGAGATATCATACGCTGGCGTCGAGGGTATCATCCACATTAAATATCTAATGACGCGTGATATATCATACGCTGGCGTTGAGGGTATCATCCGCATTAAATATATGATAACGCGCGAGATATCATACGCTAGCGTTGAGGATATCATCAGCATTCAATATTTGTTGACACACGAGATAGCATACACTGGCATCGAAGATATAATCAATATTTAATATCTGTTGACACGCGAGATAGCATACGGTGGCGTCGAGGATAGCATCAACATTTAATATCTATTGACACACGAGATAGCATACACTGGCGTCGAGGATATAATCAATATTTAATATCTGTTGACATGCGAGATAGCATACACTGGCGTTGAGGATATCATCAGCATCTAATATCTTTTGACACGTGAGATAGTATACGTTGACGTCGAGGATATCATCAGCATCTAATATCTGTTGACATACGATATAACATACACTGGTGTCAAGAATATCTCATCATTTTATGAATCAGCATCTGAATATATCAAAAGCACATGATTTAAAGGGACGTTTGTAAGTCGCTATCTGAATGCGAATGGCATATGAGATTTCCTTGAATTGACAGTTCAAGGATCATCTATAAGTCATATTATTTGAAATAGGATAGTGTACTAGATTATCTCTGAGTTGATATCTCATAGGTCATCTGTAAGCCGCAACAATATCCTAACTGGATAGTGTCCAAAGTTACCCAAAAATTAATAGTCCGAAGGTTATCTATAAGTCATAACTAAATCCTTATTGGAAAATATGCGAGATTATCAAATTTATAATTCCAAGGGTTCTCTATAATCTGCGTCATATCCAAGATCGATTATGTGCAGGATTACCCAAATACTACCAATTTGAGAGATATCCATAGGGTCATATTGTATCCAAGGTCGGATGATGTGTAGGAAACCTGATAATTAGCGATTGAAGGTATATCTGTAAGCCATATCTTATCCAAGGTCGGATAATGTGTAGGATTACCTAAGGGCTAGTAACTCAAAGGATATCTATAAGTCGCCTCATAGCCAACATCAAATAATGCACAAGATTATCCAAAGATTAGAAACTCAAGGGAAATCTATAAGTCGTATCGTTATAAAAGACGCACAAAAATTACCTGAGATCATATGCCAAGAATTATTGGCAACAACCAGAGAGGTTATCATACAAAAAGCATTGTAGGTGACCAAAGGGTTACCATATCAGCATGAGATTACACGGTTGCAAGGACCATTCTACATAAAGTGTCATCGGTGTCCAAAAGGGCCACCCCACTTTGAAGACATATTCCACCAACAAATGAGATAATTATGCAACAACCAAGAGGGTTGTTATGTCTATTATTGCAAGTTATTTCCTTCCAAACAGGTACATGAAAGGAATGACTTCGCTTTTCAGGCAACAACTAACGTAGAGATATGGTAAAGACTATATACCTCTTTCGTGAGTTATGTTTAGCACTAACACTTTTTTTTGAAACATTACTCAGAGCATCCGAGAGGATGAAAATCTCAAATCAAAACCACAGGTGCGGACGACTCCACATAGGACGTAGCACAATGTGAAACTCTTTTTTAGCAGCAAAACGGGACATAGTCTAGAGAAGGACGTCAAACTATTTGGATGCGAGCTAAAGGATCATCTCCACCACCATCCAACCATGCCCTTGTTAGAAGGCTTGTGGGTATTTTGAGATATTCTGTTTCCAGATTCACCATTGGGATATTCCTAAGCTTATACCGAGGGTAATCTTCTCTTTCTTTTAAATCCGGGTGACAACTCACCTAAAGTTTTGGAAATTATGTCTAGGTAAATTATTACCTATGGATGTGAAGAGATCCACATTCATGTTTAAGAGGTTACAAGCCTCTTTTTCTGTAACTTGATCAACTCATCACTCATCCCAAGCAGAAGATCATCTAAAATAAAAAACCATCTTTTCTACCGATTGAGTCAAACTACAAAAGGTATGATTCCCTGAGTCTCGAGGATATGTAGGCTGGGATCTATGTAGAAAAATTGATTACAGTCGAACCTCTCCCCAAATCCCTTCATTCTTTGGCTTTTCAATTCTATCAAAAACTTCCAAACCGAGATAGCTTGAGAACTTTTTGGAAATCATGCTTTAAATCAAACTTTATGAACTAAAAGTGGCCTGAATTCTCATGCAACCTGAGATATATAGGAAACCTGATACCAAGGTCCGGCCATAATTCCAAAACTCGTGCGAAAGACAACCTCTTTCAGATTTAAATTTGTGGTTGGACAAAAATTAGGAACATCAATCTCCCTTTGCCTAGGGTTACTTACATCCACCCTACCCAAAGGGAGGGGGCAGTTGTTGACACCTAATTTTTTTCTTCCGAATCTAAGTTTAATTCTGAGTTTCTTTGATTTTTCAATAAAATTACAATATTTAGTTTATCGAATAAAGAAAACTATTCAAAGGTATTCATCTGGGTAAGTTTGTCATTTTAAGAAGCGATTATATATTAGTGTATTCAATTATACAAAATTATATAATTTTGTTACCTAAATATCTTTTTTTATAAAGTATCAAATTTTAATCAAGATTCATCTTGAAATAAATTTAAATGACTAAAAATCTTGATTTTAATGTAATCTACTCTCAAAATAATTTATTTGGATAAATATATGTTTGATTTTAATAAATCAAGAAGCTCGGGATAGAACGAAGTATTAATTCATATTGAATTTCGATTTAAATCGGCTAATCTATTGAATTTGGCTATAATCAAAATCAAATTGGCCCCAATTACAACGCAATTGGCCAATTAATTTTCAATTTGGCCAAAATTTAAATAGACTTAGTTAATTCCCAATTTAATTATGGTTGTTTTAAAAATAACCCCAAAATTGACCCAATCTACCCTTTAATCCAATTAAACTAATTTAAACCAGCCCAATTCTATCTCCAAACCCCTGACCCGCTAGGCCCAAACTCTATTCAACCCAACACACCCAATTAACAATATTTACCAGCGGCCCAGCACCAAGACCTCCAACCCGACCCATTTTCTTTTCCTCTTCAAATTCAATAAAAAATAGCAAAGGCAACCAACGACAATATCGAACAAGAATAGCAAAACCCAACCTAGCTCGATGACAGAACAACACAATCGCTAACAGGAATAAAAACCAACCAGCCAAATCGCAACCCACGACTCCGACCCGTCCACTGCTTCACCAATCCAACGAACAGATCCGACCCGACCTCAACCCACTTAGATGACATATATTTGTTATGAAAAAGCTAAGAAAGCTTTTAGAAGGGGGTGATTTGGCTCATCTAATGTCCAGATTCTGCAAATATCGAGATAAATGGTACGAATTGGTACATTTTTAGGCGAATGCCATTGGCTTAAGATATTATTCCATTTCTTCACATTGAATTCCCTTGAGAAGAATCTAAATTTGTATAAGTTGTTGTTTTGAAACCCTATGATGAGCGGGAATTCAAATTTTTCCGTAAAAATCCCAAATTTATCCCCCAAGGTTGTGGTTCCCACATCGGATGAGACCTCAAAAAGGGGAACTCGACATCCTTCTATAAAAATCTCATAGTGAGCTGAAAATTGGGGCTTGGAAAATGGGATTAAACTTGAAAAAAAAAATATAGCCCTTTTTAGAATAGGTCTTTGGTTTAAGGGAGGTCGACGACTGCTCAGAACCAGTGGTGGTCAAGATCTCGACGTCAGCTCGTAGCCCCATTTTGCTGCTCCAAAATAGGTAATGTTCTATTTCCCTTTAAGTTTAGATCATATTCTGCTTAATCTTCTATTTTGTAGTCATAAGTATTTATTTTTTTAAAAACATTATGTGTTGGGTTGTCTGTTGTAGAGGCCTCAAAGGCCATAGGCTTCCTTTTTAGTAAAGAAGTATTTGGTTGTATTGTTATGTTAGGATAATCCTTGTCATAGCTTCCTAATATGCAATTTCTACTAATTTTGCCTCAACTTTGAAATTTGTCGCCTAATCTTGATATTGTTGATGAATTTGCGACGTAACGCTCTCATTTTATTTATTGCTTAAGGTGAATAGTTGGTTTCATAGCTAAAGTTTCATGCCTTGACTTTGTTTAGTAGTTTAGGGCTGATGGTGTCTTGTTCATGGTTAGTATTTGATGTTGTTTTGTTTGTTGTCACCATCTTGATTCTGTCTCGTTTTCGCTTTTGAAGTAGTAAATGGCAATTTAACTCTTTCTTGTATGCTGGGGTGTCTACTGTAGAAGCCCTGTAGGCATAGAATATATTTGTTCTTTTAGATGAAAATTGTGTTATTCATAATGTCGTTCAAAATCAAGTATAATTACTCCTAATTCCCGTTCAATTTCACCCAATTATATAGCTTATGAAGTGCACTTGAGTGTTTTGATGTTTTGGTTGAAGCAGAAATATGAATTATTGAAATTGTCATTGATATCTCACTGATTTCCTAAATAAAGATTAGGTTATTGAAATTGTAATTATTTTCCCACTTAGTTCATAAAAAAGTTGTAAATTCTTGAATTTTCTTATGATTTCTCCATTACTTCGTAAAGAAAGATATAAATTCATGTATTTTTGGATTGCAAGTATATGTTCACTTATTATCCAAGTGAAATTTTATCTATTACATTATTTACCTCCATTAGTTCTCAAGCACTAATTGTATATATTTTTAAGTGTATTTAATAGCGTAAAAATAATTTATAATCAGTGTATCGCACTTGTTTTCAACTAAAGTAGTACTATTCCTATTCATATGATGAACACCATAGATTACCATTATAAGCACAAATCTCTTTTGTCCAAATAAATACTATTTTTATTGTTGTTATTTCTAGAATTTTTTGAATAATACAATGTATAGCATGCAGTCCGTATTAAACACGTCAACCACATGGGGGTACACTTTAATTCGGATGAAAGATGAAAGGGTTTATTCATAATGTCACGTAATGACTTCCTTCAATATCTCTCGAGTGCGGTCATTTGCATGCTCTTTTTTTTAAGTGCAAATTTCTTTTTTGTTTCTGAGGGTCAATGTAATGTAAGCAAAAAATTAATGTTTGTGCAATTATTTTGTATTTGTGAATACTGTGAGAGTCCTGGATCTTCTTCTTTACTGTTGATGGTGATTACCTACTGTTATTGCATTTACTTAAAATTTCTTTTGGATCAAATAACACAAAGATGGTGGCATGGATGTTATGTAATTATATGAGAACATTTTCCTATTATGATAGGATTCCTTAAATGAAAGTGGCTTACTCCTACAGTTTAGCTTATTCCTCTTATTTTTCTCTTGCTAATTGATCCATAAATTGCTTTACCAGATCTCTCCTTAGCATGTTTATTAGGTCGTTCTGTGGCATTAGGAAGATAAATTGTTTTCTTTATGCATGTTTTTCTTCAAACTTTGTGAACTTTCGCTCCTTTCGTATTTTCTTGTGTGTGAGTATGTTTGGAGGTAGTAGGAATCCTATTTCTTATTAATTACTAAAATTTTGCACAGATTTTAATTTCTTTTATTTTTCTTTGCATATGGATATACTCGGGTCCTAAATGGACTTTTTCCATTTTGCATTATCGATATGTGCCGTTGAGTCCCATTACTCTCGAGTCAATTTCGAAGCCCAAAAGACAAGCGTATGACATATGGATACGAGGATTCGAAAGAAGAAGAAATGAGTTAAAATCCATCTTTTAAGTGGCGAAGAGACTCGAAAGTCTCATTTTTTTAATTATATTAATTTATTATTTTCTTTTTATCATTATTTATTTATTTATTTCTTCATTTCATTATTCATTCATTTGAGCCTCGAAGCCAAAGTTGTAATTTAATACAGGTGAAGCATATTTTGGGCCCATGGACCTGAACGGGCCAAGGCCCGACATTTAGATTAGGACAGGTGCAAGTGGGCCAAAAGCCCAATTAGATTAGGACAGGGTCTATTGATTTGGGTTCAATGGCCTAAGTCTTTTATTTTCTCCCCTTCTTCTTTTACATGATTTGGTATTAGTTTGTTTAGACTTAGTTAAAATCCCTAATAAGTCATCCAAATCCATATTTACATAAGTCTTTTTCCAAAAATCACTCACTTTTCAACAAATCAATCTTTTTGAAGTTAGTCAAAAGATATTTTCAAACAGTTCAGATAACTGCAAGTTAGCGAACGTTTTAGGTGTCTAAAACCTTCCTAAAATTTTAATAGAAACCACTTACTCAGAATCTTCAAAACTTAACTAATTTTTCTGTTTTGAATCGTTTAAAGTAATTTATAAAGGTTTTTTTAATTCCTTTCAAAAATTAAGTGGCGACTCTGAAATTCAAATTTTTGGCAAAACAACGATTTAAATTTGTAACTCATGCTACTGAGTTGGCCAAAAATACAATCTTGCACTTCTTACATTCTGCCTGAAGTCTATTATCAAGATCATAATTCAATGGCACCTCATTATAGAAGTTTCAAAATTTAAAAACGGTCCTACGTCGTTTTGATGAACTTGCAATAATTATTTCATTGGACTCAACTTCATCGAGTTCTAGCGACATCTTCACCTGTTGTAGTCGAATGTTAAAAAAAGTTAATCTTTAGTATTGAACCAACAAAAGAGATGGAAGAAACAAAATTGTAAACAAGTAGCTCCCAATCATAATTAGAGCACAAAATTAATATTCACAACAAAAGGGACTCATTTAGGCATTTAAGCAAACACCTTATAGGCAACAAGTCTGCACAATAATTTTAAAACTATTAGAATCTGAAATACAAAATTTCAAGTTACAGCAAAATATAAGTCAAAACCTCGTATTGATTACTAAATGAAATTACAAATGAAGTTGAAAAATGAAAAGAAAATAGTTAGCCTTTAACAAAAAATTAAAATATGAGTAATATTAAAAATTCTTCACCATGATTTTTGACAAGAACAAAGAAAAGAAACAAAAATAAATGTAAACATACAAAGAGAAACTTATTGAAGAATTCGGACACTTGCACTTCATAGAATATGAGAACAACGACTTGGAGTTCAAAGTCGACACTTGCAATATGAGAAAGCAGGGCAACCATTTTAGTTTGAAATGGGTCAATTTAGGCTAAATTTATGGGTCTATTTGGATTGTCAAAATAAATGGGTTAAATTGAATATGTCCAAATTTAGCCCATCTAATAATGGGTCATACCCAACCCATTATAAGCTGGATGGGTAGGGCGGGTCATTTAAACTTGAGCCAAATTTTCCATCTCTAATTATATATTATTATATAATATAAGCGAGAATGATATTTTTTGGTTGTCCTCACAAAGATACAATGAGATACGATAAATATTGAGTTACACGTGGCTGTACAATAATTGACATTACTGCTATGAGTCACCTTTCATTAATTCCCTTGTGCACCAATTCAATCCATTTTCTGAAAATTCTTGTGTGGGCCTTGAGCCTTTAGGTTTATCCATACTCTTTTTCAATTTGACTTTGACTGTCTTTACTTTTCTTCTTAAATTTTTTATTTTTGATAATTTTTTAAATTTTAAGTTGTCGTATGACATGTTTAAGATCATAAAATTAAGGTATAACATGCTACATATTTCTAATTTAAAATCATACTATCTATGTTTCATAAAGAATGAACTATTTTGACTTGACACAGAGTTTGATAAAATAAAGAAGATTTTTGAATCTTGTGGTTTGGCAAAATAGTTTGATGGACCCCTGTACAATGTCAATTTTGTAAGTTGGACACTTCTACTTAAATGTTTGTCATCTATACCCTTGAACCCATTAAAAAGCAACATTTTAAATATTTTTTTAGTGAGTGTAACACACTCTCCTCACGTCAGCTGCTACGTCTGCCACGTCGTCTGCCACATCATATTCAAGTATTACATTAAATTCCAAGTCATTTTTAAAATGATACATAACAAATTAAATATTAATTTAATTAAATAATAAAAAATTATAAATTGTAGAAAATTTTAAATAATCATATTTTTATTTTTGCTCACAAATTAAACATCAAATTCATTCCAAATAATTAAAATTCTTCTCCAACTAATTTAAATTTTTAAATATAAATTCATATATACAAACAAATGAATTTTTGATTTTTAAATTTGAATATCTTTAACAAATTCACAAAAATTTTAATTTTTTTCAAGTGAAATTCACTAATTTTTTTCAATATCCACTATCACTCACTTTCAATTCAAATTTAAATTTTAATCCCCCAAAATAAAAATATTTCAAATTTTAATTTTAATTCAAAAAAGATATATGAAAAGATTTCAATTGAGAGGAAAAATTAAAATAAAAAGTAAAGGTGGTGTTGGGGAGGGGGCTAGGTTGCGGGGCTGGACGAGTGTTAGGGTGGGGTGGGTAGGCTAGAAGGGGTTGAGGGTGAGGTGAGGAGGAGCTGGATGGGGATGGGTGGGGTGTGAGAGAGGGGAGGGATAGGTTGGGGTAGGGTGGGGAGGGGCTGGATGGGTGTTGGGATAGGTGGGAGGCTGGAAGAGTGTTGGGGTGGGGTGGGGGGATGGAAGGGGCTGGGAGTGGGATGGGGAGAGGCTAGACGAGGCTGAGTGGGGTGCGGGGGCTAGGGTAAGGCTGGGGGGATATGGGCTGGATGGGTGTTGGGGTGGGGTGGGAGGGCTGGAAGAGTGTTGGGGTGGGGTGGGGGTTAGAAGGGGCTGGGGTAGAAAGGCGCTGAACGGGGCTGGGTAGGGTGTGGGGGCTGGGGTGAGGTGGGGAAGGGCTGGACGGTGTAGGGGCGCGGTGGGGATGGGCTGGGGTGGGGTGTGGGAGGGTGGGGTGGGAGAAGGGACCTTTTTTATTTTATTTTTAAAATTTATTATTTTTAAATTTTCAAAAATATTTTTAAATTTTAAAAGATGGAGGGAGAAAAAGACCCATTTTTATTTTTTTTAATTTTAATATTATTTAAAAATAAATTATTTTAATATAAAGTTGACCAAAAATTGACCCCACTCACACCCTAGACGCGTGTCTGCACACGCCTCGTCCTAGTCAGTCATTTTAATGCCACATAGGACCGGTCAACGGTCAAATGGGTTTAAAATGTTACTTTTTAAAGGGTTCAAAGGTCCAGATGACAAATATGTAAGTAGGAGTATCCACATTACAAATTGGACGTAGTACAAGAGTCCACTGAACCATTTTGCCTTGTGGTTTTAAACAATATCATGTGGAAAATTGAAACTAAGTAGTGCCTAAAAATAAAGGAAAATTTATTCTTTTAAAACGGATTAAAAGAAAAGTAAGTCATTCTTTATTAAATGAAAAAAAATATAATTTACTTTCTTAAATTTTATGTAAAGTCAAAACAAGACAAACAAATTAATATAGTAGCATCGGATTAACTATTTATGAATCTCTTGGCATTATTATGGTGTTTTTATATTTTACTAGTTTAGGTATACGCGCCTCGCGCGTGTACCTCACTTTATTGAGTTCAAATGTTACACTAAATAGGATATTTATTTAAATAATAAAGATGAATACAATAATTAAATTCTACCTCTTTTAGAGAATTTATCTAAATAAACCTAACCTTTACCAAAAAAATTTCTCAAAGCCGACATCAAAACAATATAATTAAATCTAAATTCACAGAAAATCATCTCTACCACCTGTAAATTATAACAAAATAATACGACAATAGAGATATCAAAATAATATAACTAAACTTTACCTTTACACGAAAAAAAAACTCAAAACAAAGATATAAAAGCAATACAATTAAACTTATCTTTTACCTAAAAAAATTTCTCAAAGTCGACTGACATTCATCTACCACCTGTAAATTCATTTACGACCCGTAAACTACAACAAAATAGTACAATAGTGATCACAAAGCTTCAAGTTTGATGAAAATAATTCTTGTCTGAACAAAAATTTTGACATTAAATAATGACTTGAATGAAAATAAAGAAGATTATCTATATATATATATGTGTGTGTGTGTGTGTGTGTGTATGTGTGTGTGTGTGTACACACACACATTGAATTCTATTATGTTGGGTTAGAAAATTAAGCATCCACCAATCTAGTATTTTCTTAAAAGAGTCCTATTTTAGGAGTATTATTCTATCCTAATTTAGGAGTATTTTTCTAATTGATCACTACAAAGAAAAATATTAATTGATTATCCTTTCGATATATTTTAGGAGTTTTATACATTCAAGGAGCCTAGTTAATATAATAAAAATAATTAAATAATAAATTGAAGAAAATAGTAAAAAGACGGTTTTGTCTAAAGGAGAGTCTTTTAAAGAAGGACAAAAAGTTCAAATCACTTTTCTAAGGGTCTTTATACTTTTAATATATTATAAATATAGATTATAGATACTTATTTTGGTACATATTATGCTATTGTTAATTTTTATGTTTAATTCAAAATAAATAATTTCAAGTGTTATTGTCCTTACATCCTATGCCATCGTTGATTTATAGTTACTTTTTATGATTTTTTTCTACTCTTTATTAAATTATTTTTTTGCCCCTTCATCCAATTTCTTTTTATTACATATTAAGGATTAAATTTCATAAGCTTTAATCATCATTTTAAGATTTATTTTCACTATATTTATAAGAAAATTGAATTTTATATTATTATTTTTTTACATGTTTTGAATATCCAAATTTTAATTTGAAACATTAAATTAATCTAACCCATATTTTTGGTATTCTAATTTTTTGTTTTGGTCAATAAAGTTATTACAAATAGCAAGTGATGATAGTTTTTCTTATATATTTTCATATTTGCCCTTCTTATTATTATTAAGATCATTGCACTTGAACTTTTGTAATTGATTTCTGTTTGCCACTACAATTCAACTAACAAACGCCCCAAAACACCACCCAAGCTCCCTAAATCCTCACTCCACCCTATCAAACACCCCCAATTCAAGTTCCAAACTACCAAATTCCCCAAGGATTGAACCCAAAAGGCCTCAATCCACCCTACTACCCACCCTATCAAGTACCCCAAATCCAAATACCACACTACTAAAGGCTACCAAATCCGAATCAAGCTCCACTTAACCAAATGCCACCACACCAAATGCCACTAAACCAAGCCGTTAGAGTTCAATGAGAGTTTGTAGGACATGTTGAAGGAGGTTATGGATATGGTGCACAAGGGTATGTCCTAAGAGACCAATGTGGCTATGAAGGTCGTGATATGGGCCTCAATTCTATCAAGGTCACTCTTCCTAGCTTTCATGGAGGTAGTGATACCGAAGGGTACCTCAAATGGGAGTCGCAATGTGATAGGATTTTTCAAGCTAATGATTTTCCCGATGTTAAGAAGAAAACCTATGTCGTTGCTCAATTTGAAGGATATGCTTTGACTTGGTAGGAATCAGCTAAGAGAACACAAGGGATGCTTTATGGAGGTCAACATCCACCATGGGATATTATGAAGGTCCTTATGAGAGCCAAGTATGTACCGGAGAGATATAGACAAGGGTTGCTTGACAAGTTGTATAATTTGAGTAAAGAAGACATGAGTGTTGAAGCATACTATGATGAATTTTAAAATCTACTCTTGAAGCTTGATTACAATGAGGATAAAGAGCATACCAAGATTCAGTTTAAGGTAGAATTGAGTCAAGAGATTGCCTCTCGAATGTTAATACACAAGTTTGTCTGGATAGATGATCTTTTAAAAGCGGTTATTGATGTTGAGAGAGATATCAAGTTGGATAAGGAGGCAACTAAGCCTAAGGTAGGGAATCAATTATCCTCTAATTAGAGTCAAGGTTCCGAATTTAAGAAGACTTTTGAGAAGAAGACCATTGAGAAGAGTGCTCCAAAGTATCCACCTAGAAAAGCAAGTAATCCTAATCTTAAGGGTACTCAATGCTTTAAATGTTAAGGATGGGGTCACCGAATGAGTGAGTGTCCAACAAGAAGAGCCATCATACTTTGAGGAGGTGATCCATACTATAAAGATAAAGTAGATCATAAGGAAGGAGTTGGTGATCTTAATGAAAATGTGGAGATTGATGTGAATCCATGTGATGGGGATCTTACCGTTCCAAATTTGCTAGCCAACAAAGTGCCGATGAAGGAAGTTTGGCCTTAAGAAGGTGAGCTTAGAATTCCACTTTACTTGGCTACACATGTTATGCTCCCTACTACTTCTAAGAACTCCCCGAAATTCCTTTATATTGAACATGTTGAACCCTTGAATTTGAGGACAAATTCTCTTTAGAAGGAGAGGGATGTATTAAGTGAAAGTGCATCATGTCTACGATTTAGGGACAAAGAGAAATATTATGATCCCTCATGAGGAGATCGAAAGAATGAAAACTACTTTGTTATGTTTTGGGCTTTGGGTTACTTTTGGGCCCAATAGCTTTTAGGGTCACTTTTGGGCCCATTGTGTAAGGAATAGCCCATGGCTATAAATAGCTAGTTTTTCTTCATTTTTAGGTAGATGATTTTGGATACGTTTTGAAATACACTTGCGAGTGTTTATGTTAAGCTTGTTGGGAGCTTACAGATTTTCTAGAAATGTGGGTTGTGAGGGTTCAACGTCCCTCTCGATCTTCATAGAATAATTGGTGCTTGTATTCAGATTATGTTTGAGGGCCTCAATTTAGTGTTTATGGTTTTCTTGCATTCCCTCTCTTGTGTCATTCTATCTATTCTTTACGTTATTGCTTCATTTTCCTTTGTTGTCCTTGTTTTCATTTTGTTTCCAATTTCGTGTTTTACATCTTGTATCAAATAAAATGGTTACACATGCATCTTATTTTTTTCTTATATTTATTAGTTTTGTCCTCATGTATTATTTAAATAATATTTTTATTTAGACCTTTCTAATAGAATTATACATGGTAGTAATTTTTTATATATATCTTTTTATTCTTTATTAAATGACTATTAAGGGTATTTCGGTAATTTTATGGTATAATAAAATGGTTACACATGCATATTGTTTTTTTCTTATATTTATTAGTTTTTGTCCTCATTTTTTCTTTTTAAAGGTGTGCTTCAATTCTGTAAGAGGATCAATTGGGGTAGGAATGAGCCACCCCTTAATTAACTTAATGTAAAGTGGAAGACAATGTTTACTATCTAAAGAAAGTGTTGTCCTCACCAATTTTTGATGCAATATGATGAGTATTAGTGTGTGTTAAAGTGTGCAGGTAAATTACTATTAATATGAAGTACATATTGGATGACTACAAGTGCATAGCTTGACATCTTTCATTAGCTACATTGCAACTGTTGTCACAGAAAATTTGCTTATGATCAAGAAACTTTTATGCAGTGTTCTTAGAGGTAGTAAAAATTAAGAGATATTATATCACTACATGGTGGCCTCTCAGACTGAGAGAAAGGCTTAACCAACTGATGATTGTAGACAAGAACTATTGATATGTCACAACTGAAGAATCAGATGATACAAAAAGGTAACATATATTGTCAATTGGCATGAAAATGATTACTCAATAATGACAATTTGGTGCAACAATTACCTAAAACTTCTAATTTTTATTACATATATACTTTGGGAGTTGTACATCTTGTTGATTTTTCATAGCAGTATAGATGCTGACGGACCAAAAGCTTACGAGGTGCTATATTTTCCTATGTATTTTAGAAATCTTATATTGGTTTGTTTCTTTTCATCTAACTAGAATGTTTTCTCTCTATGTTTGTGGACTTCATGATAGACCTTATTTTTTACTAGAAATACTACATACGGTATCTGGATAAATCACCAACAAAATCAGATACGTGAAAATAAATAGTGATTCAATGTCTTGAAAAAGCAATACAAAGAACAATATCTAAGGTTAGCACCATAATACCTTTCCATAGAGATTATTGATTTCTTTCCATAATTCATTTTGACTAGAGGTTAATATGGTATTGGTGCTGATGAAGGTAAGGAACACCAATGCTTGTAATTTGGATAGTTTGTAGCCTTCTCACGATGAAGGTCATGAGATACTCTTTAATCGTAAGATTTCATTATTATTAGTTAGAGTTGTGTAGGGTAGTACAATTACGCTATTAGTTAAAATTTCTCAAATGATAAAACTAGGTGAGTTTTTCTCCAACTATACATTACATTCACATAGTTCAAATGTTAATTTTTGTGTGTATAAATGATACCTATATGTAAAAAAATAGTGTGCTCCTCTACTGAAGAAGCCTGAATTCATTTATGTCCAATCTGTGCATAGCGGATGCTCTATTTCCTTGGATTGCAGTGCTAAAATATTTGTTTAAAAATTTTGCTACTTAACCATTAGAAATGTAAATTTATTAAATCCACATTTTTTTATATAATGAGATTTCTCATGGATAAGTTGTTATCACTAACTTTTGGTAATTGCGGTTCCATCATAAAGCACAGAATACCAAAAAAAAGTTGATTCTTTCGCGTTACGCAGATGATATGATGCAATTATTGCTTTTCTTGAGGACAAACATTGTTAATATTGTAATTGACAATGGAGCAGGTTATTGAAAATGCTTTGTGATTTCAACATAAGTTATCCACTCTTAACAACAATATCCCGTCTGTCAATGTATATACTTTGCTAACAGTTCTCGGCTGCTTATCCTCTCAAGTTAACTCAATAGCAAGTGGTGCTAATGATCCATCTTCTTTCAATAAAAAACGATGTTTTTGAGGTATACATTTGTGTCGTAGTTGTGTTTATACATTTTAAGTATGACATTAGAGGTTGTCCTGGTGATCTAAAATGAACAAACTCTTGTCCTTGATTGCCTGCATTGTATGTTTTCTTGTTCAAGCAATTACAATTGATATATTTGAGGAAATAAGTTCAAAAAACCTTTGATGTTTACCTGCTCTATGGTTAATCCATCTAAATTGTCCTTTATATGTTCCTCTGTAATTTTACTCCTCTGCTCACCAGTCATATTTACTTTGATCAAAATATAAGATAATTTCTTTTCATTTTTATTTGGAATCCAAAAATAATTGCTTCTTATATGCAATTTATGCTTGTCATCTATATGCTGCGTTAAAAGAACCTTAATGGTTCATATTTTGGATTGCATAATGCTACTGAAAATTGTATTACTACTACGTTTGTTAGGTTGATGTTTTAGGGTGAACTTACGTAAAATTTCTATATAATACTAAACTTCTGATTTACCGACATGATGTAGTATTTTTCAAATATTTTTATTTTTTCTTTTAACTTCATAGTTCTCTTGCTTCTTATCAGTTGACTTTTAAAATTGTTGTATATCTTCCTTTGTTTTGATGGACATTGATAATCTTAAATAATAGGTCTTTTATATTATGATTATAATGCTTGGTTCTCTTTTTCAGTGGATATTAAGATGACGTATGAAAATTGTCAAAAATTTAAATTTTCCCCAATTATAGCGATGCGCTTCTGTATCAGTTGGGACATTCTACATAAACATGGATAGTCTAATTGATCCCATCTCTCTCTCTCTCATAAAAGCAATCTCGACAAAGTATTGTACAATTTTGGTTCACAAATGAATGTACATATTGTAAAGTGTATTATATCATTATTAGCTTGATGGTGTTATTTTCTTTCTTCGCAACTACAAAACAATTGAAAGAAAATAAACTATTTTTTCTCAAGATCATACCTCTTTTGGTCCGTGCTTGACATATGCCCGTGCATTGCACGGACATGGGCCATCTAGTATTTATATATAATGGAGGTTAAAAAGTTTTGGTAGTCCTCACAAAACTTTTTTATCCTTTCATATTGCTCCATGTGGCTTTTGTTTTTGTCTTTCCTATTTTTCTTTTACAATTTTTTTTTTGTCTTTTACTTATTTCTTTACACTCAATTCTTTTTCTTTTAAGTTTATTTTTACATGAATCTTTAAGATTGGTGTATTTTGAGTCTTTGACATTATACTCCTTTCATTTCAATTAAGGTTTTTGAATTTTGTGATTTTAAATTAAAGATGCACTCCTTCTATCTCATATTAGTTGTCCACTTTCCTCTTCACATGCCCTTACGTAATCATAAATAAGAAGAGCAGTTTTACGAATGTTTTTAAAAAAAGTTATAAACTTGCATACACTTCAGAAAAAATTTCAATTGTAAGGGTAAAATAGAAAATATAATTAATTCTCTTTTATTTTGCAAATTGACAAATAATTTGGGGCTGTTATTTTTGGTAACTTGGACAACTAATATGAGATGGATGAAGTAGGTGATTTTTAAATCTTGTGGTATTAGACTTGTCATGTAGAATGTTAAAATTGAAAACACTTACTAAATATAGAAAAAAAACGTCTCTTTTGGGGACATACCAAATAAGACATTTAAATTGAGATGAAGGAATAACAACTTTTTATGAATTTTTTAGCTCTTTACCTTCTCTGATTTATATTATATTTTATTTTTGACGATTATACCTAATTTGTACTATAATCTTAATAATTTTTTAAAAATCAAATTTCAGAAAACTAAATTTTTACATAGATAAAAACTTATATTAAATTTGTACATTTAATTGAAGTAACATAATGAATTTTACTTTTTATTTGATAGAGGAAAATTATTTTTTAAGAAATATATCCAAATTAAAAATACTATAACTATGAATAAGAAAGTCAATTAGATTATTCTTTATATTTTTTTTTCATTATAATTTTTTGGCAAACTTAGTAATAACAATAATTTATGAAAAAAATTCATTTGACGTGTCATTAGATTTTATTAATTATGTAGCAAAAGAATAAAATACAAATTAAACTTTTTAAATTAAAGTATTATTATTTTTATATTTAGGGTTTAGGTCCGGACTTAGCACGGCCACGGATAACTAGTTTATATATTATTTTATCATGGCAAAATTGCCCTTTTGCTTAGTCTTAAAAGCACTTCTCTTTCTTGTGTTCTTTTCCTCCAAAAAGCAAACATATTTCTAGAATCTTCCATTTTATGACACTTCCTTCAAAAATTTCATGTATGTTTTTTTTTTCAATATCTACCTAAATTCCATCCATTTCTCTTCATGACGATCAAAGGTAAGAATATCATTTCAGTAAATTTATAAATTAATAACATAATCCAGCTTCAAGCAAATGTACAACATGCAAAGGTTATTTTAAATTTCTGAAAAGTCATTCAATTTGTACTAAATTCTAATAGACACGTAGAAACCACACATTGGAACAACAAAAATATTCTGTGTACGTGTAAGAATGTGGACTCAATTTTTGTCTTCAAATGATCATCAATTATCACCCTTATCAGAGAAGCTTCTTTTGAAAAGGTAATATTCAATACCATACACTTTTTTTCTTCTTTTAAATTAATCTGAAATTTAATCTAATTACTTTTTGCAATTGCTTCACTTTAATTCATAACAAGCACTTCCCTTTCTTATGCTCTTCTCTTCCAAAAAGCAAACATATTTCTAGAATCTTCCATTCTATGGCACTTCCTTCAAAAATTTTATGTATGTTTTTCTTCAATATCTACCTAAATTCTTTCCATTTCTTTTCATGACGATCAAAGGTAAAAATGTCATTTCAACAATTTTGTAATTTAACAACATAATTCAGCTTCAAGCAATCGTACAACATGCAGAGATTATATTAAATTTTTAAAAAGTCATTCAGGTTGTACTTAATTCTAACGAACACGTGAAAACCACACGTTGGAACAACAAAAACATCCTGTGTACGTGTAAAAATATGGACGCAATTTTTGTCTTCAAATGATCATCAATTATCACTCTTATTAGAGAAGCTTTTTATCAAAAGGTAATATTCAATACCATACACTTTTCTTTTCTTCTTTTAAAGTTATATGAGATTTAATCTAATTACTTTTTTTAATTGCTTCACTATAATTCATAACATAACTAATGTGATTATAAAATACTTATTATTTTAGAAATTAAATAAATTAATTATTTTCTAATTTTATTTTTCCTTTAATATAATAAAAATTGAATTAAATTAGTGTGATAAAAACAAATGGTATATGTTAAATTGAAATAAAAATAATAAATAAAAACTATTTATTGAATTATTATTTTTAATATTTAATAAAGCATAAAAATATCAAGACAAATAATGAATCAGATGGAATGCTTGACATCTAAAGCAAACTAAGTAGGCATTTGACCATAAATATTATTCACAGTATTTCGAAATAAATGTTCACTTTATTTCAAAATATTTGCTTGGCCATAAACATTTTGAAATACTTTTTCAATAATTTTGAATTTTTGAAAAACACCTCTAAGCACCTCAAGAGTTGTTCCGCTATTTTTGAATTCACTTTTTGTACTTTTTAATTTATCTTTTAGAAAAATTATTTTTTTTATTTTCATAAATTTTTTTCATAGAACTCTAAATTTTTTCAAATTTATTTTCAATTTTTATATTTTATTAATTTTAAAAATACGCATTTCCAAAATATGGTTAAAAACCGTAGCTCTTCATTTAAATAGAGAATCAAGTTTGTATTTTGTTCACTTTAAACATTAGAAAATAATTTATATAGTTGAATTCATGTAAGTTTGATTTAATTTTGAGTTGCCGAATCAAATTTGATAAAGAATAAAGTATCTTGAGTCCAATTAATGTATAATAGAATATCTCCAGATAGTGGTGCAATAGTGGGATTACTCCACCCTTAATTAGAGGTTTCAGATTTGAGGCTTAGGAATGAAGAAAATTTTTCTGGGAGCGTCAACCCCTGCAGTGTGTGATTCGAATTTGTCGGGGCTTCAATGCGTGTACCAAACACTGACTAAAAAACCAAGAAAATATCTTTATATTTTTAAATTGATCAAATAAAAATTTAATTAACCATAGTAAATTATTTTTTTTATTTTAAGATACCAATTAATACTTAAAATTCTGTCAGAAATAGTCTTTTTACCTCTGAGAGTGGAGGTAAGGTTTATGTACATTCTACCATTCTTAAACCTTTTTTGTGAAATTATATATTGAATATGTTGTTGTATCAATTAAAACTTAATATTATTTTAATAATTGATAATACTGTACAAGTAACAATTCATTTGCAAAGAATAATGAAGAGTACTAGAAACATGTTCTTAATAGATTTTTCAAAGAAAATGAAGGAGTTAGGAACACTGTAGGAAATTCATTAAATGAACGATGTGATTTTTGAATTCCTTGAATAAAGTATGTTTCACGTATAATTCAATTCAATATAACAAATAAAATTATATCTTAAATCATAATAAATTTATGTCATTATGCAGTATTGAAAAGGAAATTAAATTTTAGATCCTTAGTGCTTTAGAACATTAAGAAATGAATGTTTTAATAATGGATACCAACAATACTTAAAAATATTTGTGAGTTAGGTAACTTTACATACAATATTTTATTTATGCTACAATTTTAGTGGTTTTCAGTAGAATGTTGGTCAAAATGCAATATCATATTTTTTCAATAATTTTTAATTTTTTGTTTAATAGGCAAAATAGTAGCAAAGACTTAAACTATTTTATATATACAAAATAAATCTAAAGTTTGTAATCAGTTACTTAAAATTATCTAGAAACTATATGTAAGAGAGAATGTTGAAGTTTGGTAGTCCTCACAAATTTTATGGTGCAATAAAATAGTTACACATGCATATTGCTTTTTTTTCTATATTTATTAGTTTTGTCCTTATGTACTATTTTGTAATATTTTTATTTGAATCTTTGTGATTGGATTAAACATGATAGTAATTTTTTGTAAATCTCTTTTTGTTCCTTATTAAATTACTTGTTTTTGTATACTTATTTCTTATATTAAACAATAATTATCTTTTACTTATTTACTTTTAACAAATCACAAAAGATTAAATTTTTTATCTATATTATTCTTATTTGTTCAGTAACTACATAAAGTATAATTAATATGCAGACATAAATTTTCATGATATAATTAATAAATATAATTTTATATGATTTATTCCCACTACTATATAATTTCTTGTGAATTGTCAAGTCAAAGAGACAAATCAAAAGGAATTGAGAGAGTATATTTTTCTCTTGCTGTTTCATTTTGCTTGACATTTATACTGAATATTAAAATTTTCTTTTATACTTATTATTTAAGTAAATCAGTAGAGGTTTATTAATTTCTTTCAATATTACCCTTATCATTAAGTAACTATACACCAAAATAGTTGTCAATCATATTCTTTCAAAATATAATTAGTAACTTCTTAAAGAGGATTATCAAATCACGTAATGTAAACTAAAATAAAACTAATAGAGTACATTATGTGTTATTGTACATTTTAGAAAAATTTGTGCAATTTTGACGTTACAGTTTGATTTCCAATCAAAGCATTTATAATGTCTTAATAATAATACTCCACATTCTTTTTTTGGGTGTGTTTGATATACATTTTTTTAATGTAAAAATATTATTTTAGAAATATTGTTCAGAAAAATATTTTTCATTTATTTTCTTGTGTTCGGTATGCAAGTAAAAAATATTATTCAAAAATCATTTGTATATACTTTAGATTATAGAGATGGGAGTATGGGGCGGCAAGGTGGTAGCTACGAGGGTAGGGCTAAGACAAGGTGTATTGAAGAGCGAGGAGGATCCAATGAATGTGAAATTCCAATGGTAGAATATAATTTTTCTACTTTCACGAAGTCATTTTACTATAAAAATGGATATAGTTGCAGGAGTTTATTTACGGAGGTTATTTAACCTCTGCAAAATTATATTAAATGCGGCAGTTAAAAATGTGCTGCTAAAAATTATATAATTTGCGGAAATTTTAACCCCCGCTATCTATCAAAAATATACCGCCAACAACTTATATAATTTGCGGGGGTTTTAACACCCGTTATCCATTCCCAAAAAATACCACTCCAAATAATATAATTTGTGGGGGCTTTAACCCCCGCTATCCATAAAAAAAAAATACCGCGAACACAGAGTATATTTCCCCCTTTTTCCCCAAAAAACATTTGTCTCTCTCATTTTCCCCAAAAATATTTCTCTAATTTCCCCCAAATATTTCGCGCCGGCCATTATACGCAGTGGGAGGTCTCTATCCATTTCCTTTCCAGCTCTGATCAACTGTTAAGGTCTCCATTAGCTTCTTCTAGATGTAAAACTAGCTTGTTTTAGCTTTATCTATTGTTAATCGTCTGGTTTTTAATGAAAATTTCTAGTTTACGTTTTTTATTTTGCTTAATTTACAGTTTTTCTTCGTTGATTTTGCTCGATTTTCCTATTTTCTTCATCGACTTTGCCTCATTTTTCTTTTTTCTTTACCAATTGTGCTTGATTTTTAGTGTTTCTTCATTGTTTAGAGTGAGTTTTCTCTTTGTCCAATTTAAGAAATTTCATATCAATTATGCCCTAATTTAAGTTTAGCTCATAGAATAATTAATAGAAAATCAGCTATATGTTCAGAGAAGTCCATTTTTCAATTAAAAAGAAGAAGATGAAGAATTTCATGACTTTGTTTTTTTATAGAGAATGTCATGACTTTATTGAACTGGTCAGGAAAGTAACAAGATGAGTGAATGAGAGTGTTGTTAGAAATAAGGAATTGTATTTTTCAAGATATCAAATCTAGTGAATAGAAGAATTATAAAATAAATTGTGGATTTCTTGTTTCTGTGGGTTGCATCTTAATCTGTGAGGTCAGGACAGAGGGGTTACTGTATTGGTATTTGGTATCAAACATATGAATTTTATTACATAGTTTCTCCTAATCTTTGTATCCTTTTCTACCAATATTTTAAGTGAGGTGGAGATTAAAAGTAAAGCTGAAACATGGAAATCTCATAGGTATTACGTGAAGGAGCTCAGAAGGGAAATCAGGGCTCTCAATGATTAAAATGAAAGGAAATTTGAGAATAACTTTCAGGTAATTAAGGAATAGCCGAATTGTACCTCTGAAAATACAACAACAACATAGTGTAGTCCCAAAAGCAGGATCGGGGGAAGTAGAGTGTACTTAAACCTTACCACTACCTCGATGAGGTAGGGAGGCTATTTTTGGAAGACCCTCGGCTCAAGTAACCAGTCAGAGTAGCTAACAGAACATTACAAAAGTAAAGAGGACATATAAAATAATAAGGAAAAGATAACATAGCATACCAAAAAGGAGCAACAACCATAACAACCTAATGGCACAGTAAATAATGAGGAATAACAAAAGTCATAAGATAGGCCAACTACGATAGAAATGTTACTGCTACTGGTAAAAATAAAAATTGGGAGACATGTAAAATGCACCAACCTATCCTATTGAGAACTGTAACAGAGTTCAAGCCTCTTACCAGGATCATGTCTCTTTTCTCTTATGCTTTGTTAGATTTTTAGCTGGATTACTTGTTCACGGCTCTTTGGGATATATTGGTGAGCTATTCAGCCTAATAACTATTTGTAATTGCAGGTGATGTGTTCAAAGACCTAGTTGGTAGTGCATAATATGTTTCTCCTAAAGTTCTACACCGAGAATATGGACCTGAAGCAGATATTTGAAGTGCTGGAGTTATTCTATACATTCTACTCAGTGGTGTTCCACCATTTTATTGAGATAACTTCATCTGCTATCTCTACAATTTTAGCATCAAAATTGTATAAATCTTCTTCTTCATTATTAAGTTTCCTTTTCATTTCAGCACAGATAAAACTATGGTGGATTCTTGCATGTGTCATGACATCTTTTTTATTGCCCTTACGTTAAATATGAAGAAGAAACTAAAGAAAAATGTTATTTAGGAATTGTAGCAGAGTGCACTGCAAATATTAGGGAACTCAAGGAAATGGCATAAAAAGTTAAAAACATTTCATTATCTTGTAGATATATTTGAATAGCATTTTTACACCAATTTCTTTAATTTCCAAAAAATATATTTACACTGCATTATGTGTGTTCCTTTTGTAATTGTTATAATATAACAATATAAATAGATTTATCCCACTGATATGGTATCTTGCATTAGTTAGTGTTTTCCTTTGAATCTGAGCATCGTAGTTTTCCAACACCATATTTGCAACTGGCTTCCTGTAATGTCTGCTCCAATTTTTTAAAACCATTTGCCTGTGTCAAACTTGGGGTAGCATATCCTATTTTTAGGCGAATGATTTATAAAATGTTTTACAAAATTTTGTTGAGCCTTTTGTTTCTAGTGCTGAATAGCTACCAGAAGTAAACTATATGCGGCAAAGTTTTCGCATAATATTTTCCTAGGAAATGACTGTTCTGATGTACTTCTCGTTGACTTGGATATATTTCTCTTTCCTGTACGCAGAGAATGATCAGAGTGTCTTTAATGCCGTTCTTCGAAGTCATCTTAATTTTTCATCTGATCCTTGGCCTTCTGCAGCGAGTAGCGCTAAAGATCTTATGAAGAAAATGCAAATATCTGATCCTAGAGAAAGGATTTCTGCAGTTGAAGTCCTAAGTAAGATTCATCTTTAATCATGATCTTGTCATAGTTCACTGCAGAATGTCTTTCTTATCTTGTCTCTATTCGGTATGATCTTTTTCATATATAATTAAGAGTAGTATTTTTATTTGTAAAACACCAAGAATTCTTTTAGCTAAGTAATTAGTCCAAATAAAGTCTAAGATTATCCCAATCAGCTATAGTAGCGAGTTTGTAACCCAAAGACAGTACATATTTATATCTCAAAACATAGACTTACTCGTATTTCTTTCAAGCATATGTGGATTTTTTCCTTTCACACATTCCATAGGAGACATGTTCATGCTCATAGAACTCATTTATTTTTAAGGAATAACTCTGGTCCTTTTCATAACTCCTACTGGTAGGTTCTAGTATGCATTATTGATTGTTATAATACTTATATAATCTTTGGAACGATCATTTCAGACTGTACTATAACTGAAAATAAATATTTTATGCAAATGTAGATCATCCATGGATGAGAGAAGATGGTGATGCATCTGACAAACCTCTTGACATTGCTGTCTTATCTAGAATGAAACAATTCTATGCTATGAACAAGCTGAAGAAAGTAGCATTGAGGGTTGGAGTCATATATTCAATGTTCTTATTCTTAACGAGATAGGCAATGTCTCTCCTTTTCATGCGTTTCCCAACAACTGTGCTTATGTTTCATTTCCCTTAATTTGTACGTAATTGCTGAAAATCTCACCGAACAAGAAATCATTGGCTTGAAGGAAATGTTCAAATCTATAGACACGGATAACAGTGGGACAATTACATTTGAAGAATTGAAAGCTGGTCTTACAAAAATGGGTACAAAGCTTTCTGAGTCAGAAGCCATGTAGTTGATGGAAGTGGTATTTCCTTGGCCATTCCTTACTTTATGGTTATTGTTCCCTCTCTTTTTAGCTCATATCTCCATTTTGCAATTATTCATCATGTTTATTTTACAAATTTGGCAAGCGTTGGATCACTTGTTGAGTTTCTAATTCCTAAAAAATAAATCAGTGAAGCCCATGAACAAGAGACTTACACAGTTTAGGAGAAAAACTTCATTTTGGTGATATATTATCTCTCTAAGTGATGCTCCAATCTTATTCAAAGAAAAATCTTCATTCATAATCTTTGATCTGAGATATAACTTGTTATTCACAACATTAGCGTGAAATTTCACAAGGCTCTATTTTCCTCTCTCTCCTCCCATTTTATCGTCTTTGTCATCGTCCAAGAAGACTTCTCCTGAACTATTTCCCCCGCTATTGATGGAAACAAGTAGTTCAAATAGAGTTTCCCTTGTTGCTCTTATTGTCATTGTTTCTCCTTGCATTGCCACAATATTTTCCTCTTGGAGGTGCACATTGATATGCTCACGAGGTGCATCTAGGTTGATGTAGATACCAGACTTCATGTTACATAGTTTGAATAGTTAAAGAGGTTGAACTAGGTACTGGATGGAAAATATGAATTAACTGAAACCGCACCAGATGTCAGTACTGGTGATATCATTAATCCCTTATCGATTAGAAACTGAGAGTCGATGGTGTAAGTGTTTGTGTCCTCAGGGAATGAGAATAAAAGAGGTCGTGCTATAGGGATACCTTTGGTATGTACCTCGAACATTAACGTGTAGAAGTATAGTAAGAGCCGGTAGCGTAGTCTAAGAACTTTCTTTGCTGTTGCAGCTACTGTATCAAAGATGTATAGCTCTTAATGGATAGTGACCTCAAGTTCATATGCAATAATAACTGATCATATAATGAGTATCAGTATTCAATATATCATTAGGTATAGCATAGACATAATAGACCAAGTATTTCTAACTAGTCGTGCCTTCTCTGATTCAATCTCTTTTTATTCCTTAATCTTGACTAATTCAATTTGATTTAAGATTCAAGGCATAGTTAAGATTTACGGGATAGGACATATCTAATATCCTATCCCAATTTGAAGTTTTTTCCTAGAAGTTTCACATTTAAATTAGAAAAAAAAGAATAATCATATAAGCCATTTTGAACTTCTGGACTGAGATCATAAACTTTCAGTATATGCAGCAAAGTATTTCTGGCCATTGTGGTAAAGTGCATAGACAATGTTCTTCATCTGGTCAAGTGGGAAGTTAACTTGGGAATCTATTTCTTCATTTTGCTTGTGCTTTAAACTGAACAACATCAAGAGTATGATGTTGAAGTTCTTGGAATTTGTAAAGCTATTACATAGATATGTAAAGTTATTGGAATCTGTCCAATCATGCTGACAAATGAATGCATAATCTTGGCAGTTCTTGTTGCATCATCCTTCATGTATAACAGATACCTGGTGATAGTTAAGTGGATTTAAACATCATTGGATATAGTGTGTATATGGTATTTTGTAGAAATATTTTTTTCTATTTCACCACAAAAATGTTGAGTGATGCTTTATTTTATGCAATGGAGTCTGTCAGTAGTCTGAACAAAGGGTTGTTGTCCATTGAAGGGCTGTAAAACCTTTAATCAAGCTTCATTTAGTAGTCTTTTCTTTTCTAACTTCATAGGACATGTACTATAATTGCATCTTGTTTATGGTACTATTGTATATGCGGATTTCCAACATGGTGTTAAAGCATGATGCTCATATAACTTGTTGTTTGTAATAAGGACTGAAATTTTATCGATTAATTCTTATACTTTGCATATTTATGTAGCCAAGTGATGCGGCTAGTGGACCCATTTCCCCATGGATGTAAGGAAATCGCGTGATGATAATGATCCTAATGACATTCTTTGATTTTGTTGCATTTGTCTTGGATATTCAATTATGATGATGTAATTGTGTGGTTGGAATGAATCTTAGAATATTGAAGGTTTTGTGTTTAAATTTGATTTTGTGGTTTGAAGATACTAGTTAATGTTGAAAATTTGGAGTTTGAAGATGTTAGTGTTGAAAATTTAATTTTGAAGTTTAATGTTCAATGTATTTTTGATATGCTTGTCAATTACAATGTTCAATTACTCTGTTGTATTAATGATGTATGAATTGAACAAATATTGAATTGTAGGTTATGCCTAAAGGAACAATTAAATTTGAGCTAAAATTAGAATCTATAATTAGTTATGAAAAATTGATGGGCCCTACTAAATTTAAAAAAAATTACGGAGGTTTTAACCCCCGCAGGTTTTAAATAAAAATTTATTATAAAAAAATAAATTTAGAATAACAGGGGTCAATAACCACTGCAAATTAATTAGGGGGGTCGTAATCGCCGCAAAATAATGGCCGCAAATTAATTATGGGGGTCGGAAAAAAATCGTTGCAAATTGTTTGTGACAGCTCGTATTCTGGGGGTTTTGGGAACTGACGGAATTACATTTTGTAAACCCCTGCAATTTGACCCCTTTTTTGTAGTGTTTTCTTAAATTTTAAAAAAATATTTTCCTAAAGAATACGTCTTTCAAAAATTTAACCTATCAAATGTGAAAAAAAAATAGAGTGAACACACCATTTGTTTGTTTAAACTTGAGTTCCTTGTGTTTGCTAATTCTCCTTCATAATCCATCCTCATAAGTAAAGTCCTTTAAAAGTTATCAAATTATATGACAAAAAAACTTTAATAATTATAAAGACTTACCAATCAAGATTAATTAATGTATCACTAAATTAACTATGAAATAATAAAAATGTTACGTAAGTTATATTTTAAAAAAATTAAATTTACTATATTTGTATCATGAATTTGGGTCTGGGCTTCGCACGGGCCTTAAGCAAATATATATATATATATATATATATATATATAGGGAGAATCTAAAGATTTGGTAGTACTTAGTTGGATTTCAACGATTGCTTATCCAAATATTTTGTCATCTTTAGTTAGTATATTGCAACTAATGCTTATCAATTACTTTACAAGGTTTCTTTTTCTGAATTTAACCTTTGACATTTTTTTAACTATTATTTCATATTAATTTGTTTTGTATTCCTTTTTATATTGTCCTTGATTAAGTTCAATATTACTTCACTTGTCATTATACAATAACTAAAAAATATTTCCACTTTTTATGATTTAAAAAATTATATTGACATTTAAAATACCATAAAAAAAGTAATGAGCCATAGAAAACGTGATAGTGACACCATAAAAGATCTATTTATCCAATTCAATTAAAAATTAATTAAAAAAATTGACCTTTTTTTATATGAAAATAATAATAAGAGATAACACCCACCTTTTTAAAATCTATTTATACCTAATTGAAGTTTTAATAATCTTGTAAGATTTCACCCATTGAAAGAATATTTACAAAAGTATTTTGCTAAATCAGACTGATCTTAGGTGAATTTATGCATCTAAGTTTTGTTATCTACTCTTATAACTTAGTTTTGAGGACTTCTCGTGTGAGTAATTAGTTAATCTTTGTATAAATTAATTTATGTTTTGGCAAGGTTTAAGGTGTGTGCAAATAGAGTTCGGAATCAAAACGGCCAATTAGAAAGTAAATGAGAAAACTAGTAATCTTAGCTTGAGCTAGGTGTGACTAGTACGTATTGTTTGATTCTATCTTATTTAAAGCTCTAATTCGTCGTGTGCTATGTTGTAGGAAGCTTAATGAGATGATGAACATGATATGGAGGTGATTTACAAGTTTTTTTGAAGAGGAAAATCTACCACGGAACAAGGAATAAAAGGCCAAATGCATGGAATAATTGATGTTCAAATTTGGAATTTTTGGGCTTAGGGGCGTGACACGCTGCCTAGACACCATTTAAGGGTGTTTGTAACACCCCACAGAATCCTAATCATTTGAGTTCTTTAAAGCATGCAAAAAGAGGTCCCATACATAGAGAATTTCAGCGAAGTTTTAGGACTTAGTCATTTTTAAAGCCCTTAAACTTTGAGGAATTTATTTACGATCTTCCCGACCTTAGAAAGTTAGTTTTTGAGTTGATTCATGATCGGAGAATTCAATAGTACATCTCGGGTGAGTTTCAGAATTTTTGAACAAGAATAAGGGTGTGTTTGAAACTCCAAAATAGTCGCTCGAGAAGATGAGCCCGCGGCGCACTGCCCAGAGCGGCGCTACAGAGCCCGCGGTGCCCTGGCTAATCCGATCCGGGTAAATTTTGTAGTTTTGTTCCGCATTTTTAAGGGCAAATGGGTCATTTTCCCTTCACCCAATAGCTCTATAACACGGGATTAAAGCCCTAAATAGTAAAATTGCTTATCATTTTCACAAAACCCTCTCAAGAACAAGCCCTACCTTCATCAAGTTCAAGAATCAAGCCTCAACTCACCCCAATCTCTACGAAATTAATAATCAAGGTATGTTATGTGTTCATCTATGGGTTCCTTTCACCCATAGATTCCAAGAATCCATTTTTAAAACCACAAGATTATTGATTCATGATTTATATGTTTGAAATTGGATTGTATTCATGTTCATGACATTAATTGAGTTTCAATCCATGATTATTGTGGATTTTATGAAATTGAAATAGAATGTATATTGAATTGTGTAATTCCCATGTTATAATCCTTGAATTAGCAAGTTTGGGTGTTGTAGTTACAATGTTTACATGTTGTCCATGATTATATGCATTACGCTGTGCTCTCCATGTGTTTGATGGAATGTCCATGCGAATTAAATGGTGAAATCATGACATGCTAGCATATGTACACGTTTATGCCCTACAAGTGTTTGATAAAATGTCTCTATGAATGAATTATGAACAAATGGACCTTGTTATGCTTTTCAAGATCATGCTATACTTTACTTTTCATGCTATTGAGTCCTAGGGGTATCTAATACCCGACAATCTAGCTGTTTACTTAGAATTTTTATAGCTACAGAATAGTCAGTGATGTCACGTATAGTAGTACTCTGTCATTTATCGAACTCAGTGTATTCAGTCAGTTAACATAACTCAGTGAACTCAGTCCAATTTAGTCAGTTAGCACGATCTGTAATAGTTCAGTCCAACCTAGTACAGTTTAGAAATCAGTTCAGTGTCTATTCAGTTGGGAGTAGGATTCAACACCGAGTGAAACCAAGGATGAGGACTTACTAGCCAGTAGAGGGTGTAATCCTTAGAAGTAGTCCTTGCATTCCAGAACTACGTAGCCAGTGTAGGTTGAGACATCAACCTTCCAGTTGAGGGTTGATGAAGTGTCTTACCTACTAGTTGAGGGTACCACTATCTCATTCAGAGCACCTATAAGATGAGGGTGACTCAGCAACTTATCTTTACCCGTGGTACGGTACTGACACCCTTCCAACTGGGGTTACAGGTTGGACCCCAATCAGTTCAGAGAAGGGCATGTCGGTTAGATGATTACTTCCCACAGTTTCAGTTTCAGTCTTAGTATAGAACTCAGTTCAGTTCTATAGCACCAGGACTGTCAAAAATAGTCACCCATCTCAGTATAGAACTCAGTTCAGTTCTACAGCACAAGGACTGTCAGAAACAGTCACCTAGTTCAATATATAACTCAGTTCATTTCTACAGCATCATGACTGTCAGAAATAGTCACCCAGCTAACAGTAATATAGTTATCAGTGAACTCAGATATCAGATATTCAATTATCAGAACTCAGTACCTAGTGTTAATATAATCTCAATTACAGTATACGTAGTTATGTGTAAAGTATTGCATAATTAGTATTTACAGTAGTTTCATATATATATGTACTCTCATTCAGTTATATTCATGTTACTCGATCAATATTGTTCATGCATATGAACCCATACATTCAGCCATACCTCACTTAGCATACCAGTACATTGAAAGTACTGACACATACCTTTCTTTTGCACTATAATATCTTATATCATAGGTTCAGACGCACGAGCTCCTGACCGTACTTAGCATCCTAGATTATCAGCAGCAGATTTAGTGGTGAGTCCTCATAGTTCAAGGACATAGTCATCTTTTCAATATTTCAATTATTTTTCAATAGTCAAAGTTAGTTGGGGACTTGTCCCATCAAATCTATGTTCAGACAGTTAGAGGCTTCTCAGACTAGATTATCTTATACAAATACTCAGCTTTCAGAATTTATTTACCAGTATTTGATTTCAGTTATGAACGGTATAGCAGTTCCAGCCTAATTTCTGCATTATTATAGTATTATTACTCAGCTATTGCAGTAGGTACCATTCATGGGTTGGCTTGTGGTCCTTCGAGATTATGAGTACCGTATGATGTCTGGGATGTAGACTCGGGGCATTACAGTGTTCCACACCCTTGGTTGTAAAATAAAATGTACATTCCAGTGTGCCTATATGATAATGGAGTGCCACGACCCCTAGGCATCGCGATAAGAGCATGGCACATTGGTATGTTTAAATCAACCAACTTGGTTCTAATATAAATAGGACATTCCAACCTTATTGTAAACATCTTGGATGACTTATGGGTGAGAGAATACACTTGAGGAGGCTTCAATTAGGGTTTTCATTCCTTTACTTTAGTTTTCTTTTGGATTTTTACATGCATTTCATTATTATGATCCTTTGTACGTCCATGAGTGGCTAACACCCTCATCTAGGGTTGAAGCGAAGAACATGATTACTTTTGCTTATAATTACATTAGTTTATGTTATTATCATTACGAGTTGTCTATCATTGTTTTAACTATTCTGTGAATTCGTGACCGTTAGGATAAATGCATAATTCCATCATGAACCCAAAAGGAGAAAAGATAGAATAGAACGTGGGATATATGGGATGGGATTGTAATCATTCAATGAATTAAAGTTATAATTTGCATTTAGGATAGGAATATACCTAAGTCGCCCTATTTGGTTTATATTTAGGAAGAAAAATAGAGGTGTTTGGCTTAGTTCTTGTATCCCCACTCAACGATATAGTGGTAAGGCTAAGTTAGATAGTTGATTAGAGGTTCATAAGACTATAATCTTGATATAGATCTCGTGAACCAACAACTAAGGGAACTAATTGAATCAACAAAGTTATATAGATAAGTAGGATTGCTCTTAGTGCCTTAGCCCTGGGTTTCTCCCCATCTTTGTTCAAGTCCTTTACTTTACCGCATTGTTTACGTTTACTTTTAGTTTAATCTTTCAAATACTTTTGGTTACTTTAGAACTTATTTAATCTTCATACTGAGGCTAGAATAGTATAGTTGTTTAACACAAGTACTAATGGGATCTATACTTGGCTTTTAAAGTCTATTTTAATACTTGGTGGACCGCGTACACCTGTGTGTGCGCTTGAGTGCAACAAGTTTTTGGCGCCATTGTTGGGAACTTATATATTGGCAAATATTTTAGTTTAGTTTTGCCTTTTGATTTCTTAAGTGCTAAATACTTGATCTTAGCTACGAAATTTGCAGGCAGAGGCTTGTGAAGCAAGTAGATGGCAAGGGATAGGGAGTTGGTTGATCCACATCCCAAACCTGAGTAACACATACACCAGTTAAGGAGAGAAGCAATACTTCTCTACAGGGTACCTTAAATTCTACGAGAAGAGGTTATTCCTACTCCAATGGCTGAAGATCCACTAGACCGTAGGACAGTTCACAAAGTGGAAATCCCTCTCATAATGAATGTTACCTCCTTTATCCGCAGATCAATTGCAGGAGGTAGATTTGAGCTAAAACAGAACATAGTGCAGCTTTTGCACACCAGCGACCAGTTTATCGATTTGTCACAAGAGGATCCACAGATTTACTTTCAAAATTTTTTGGAGATCAGTGACATGTTTATCTCCACTAAAGTCTACTAATTATATGGAACTCACTCTCTTCCCCTTCTCACATTTTAGGGAAGCAAAGAAGTGGTTGAACATTGAAACAACCTCTATCTCTACATAGGATGACTTAGCTTTGAAATTCCTCATCCATTTCTTTCCATCCGCCAATACTGTGAGGTTTCACAGTGAGATATTGAACTTTAAGTAGCAGCCAAAGAAAAATCTATACCATGCTTGGGAGAGGTTTAAATCTCTTCTCAAGGAATTTCCACATCACTAATAGTCCAAGGAGATATTGTCTCACACCTTTGTAGAAGTTTTTTATCACAATACAAAAATTTTGTTAGATGCAGTCGTAGGTGGTCAAGTACTAGAGAAAACATATGATGATCTTTATACCTTGTTGAACCGCATTACACAAGGTAATCCTAACTGGCATGGTGACATCTCTAGAGGTACAGTGAAAAAGCATGCAGGGATGATAAAAGTTTATAGTGTCACAACCTTAGCCACCCAATTGTCTGCTCTTCAAATTTGGATGATGACATAATTCAGCAAATTGGGTGTGAATCATTCCCAAGCTCAGATTAATGTAGTTCATTAGACCCCATCGTAGTGTGAGATTTATGGCAATAGTGGTCACTTTGCATACTTGTGTAGAGCAAATACAGTGTCTATAAACTTTGTGGGCAGTGCAAGAAAACCAAACTATGTTAATGCCTACAACCACAAGAGGTAGAGTCAGCCTAACTATTCATGGGGCAACAATCAAAATCCACAGTTTCAGTAGCAGCACAATACACTGGCCAGTACCATTGAAGAGATATTGAAGAAGGTCCTGACCAACCAAGAACAAATGGCTAGTGAAATTAAAAATTAGTAACTTTCACAAAAAAGCAATTAAAGACACGGTTGGGGAAGATAGCTCAGGCGCAGAATACCAGGCCCCAAGGTACATTACCAAGTGATACAGAAAATCTAAAATATATTATGGCAATCATCTTGAGAAGTGGTAAAGATCTTATTGACATGCCTCCTAAGAAAAATAAGGAGGTACAGGCAGAGTTAGTCCTATAGAAAGTAGAGAAGAAATAAGCTAAAGTTGATGATGCTAAAAATTTGAGAAAGCCTGAGTACCCGAAGACCAAGAAAGCAGAGCATGTGTATGGAAGTCCACTGCCACCATTCCCTCACAGGCTCAAAAAGTCCAAGGAGGATATATGTTTTAAGAAGTTCTTTGACATGTTCAGAGAACTTCACATTAATCTTTCTTTGTTAGATATTTTGTAGGGTATGCCTAAGTACATGATACCAAAATTATCAAGAAGACAAGAAAACACACTCAAAACAGTCCACAAATCC